>NW_026867964.1:0-85628 GCF_020745735.1 Hemiscyllium ocellatum | reverse complement strand
TGGCCATGCTAAATTGCCCATTGTTTTCAGGGATGTGTAGGTTCGGTGCATTTGTTCGGGGTAAAATACATAGTCATGCGGTATGGGTTTGGGTGCCTGGGGGATGCTCTTGGGAGAGGTCGGTCGCCTGTTTCCTCAGTCGAGGGATTCTATGCTAATTTCTGATTTCGCACATTTGGAGGACCTGAAAGAGATCAATTCAAACAGAAGCCAGGCGTTGCGGCAGGCAAAACGGGCCTGCACTTGCTTCCCCACCGCCAGAAGGGAGGGCCATTGAGTCTGATTTGCTCGCACCGCCTTCTCTGTTGTCCTGTGGCAGTGCAATTTAAAAGCGACCGCCCGAGCAGGGACTGGAACCCTGGACCCTCAGATTAAGAGTCTGATGCTCTACGACTGAGCTACCGGGCGCCAGGCGTGCGCTTGCACGAGCTGGCAAAAAGTCCACGCTTCACATGCGCGCAGCATTCTGCCACTCCAACAATTCAGTGGGAAAGACTGGCAGCCCCGGCTGTGCAGGGCCGATTCCAAGCCGCCATCTCTCTTCATCACCCCCACTCCATTGCCGCACCGCTGTCTTACTGTAACAAACCTCCTCAACACACACTTCTGGCACCGTCCAAGCCATCAGCAAGCTTTACAACACAGCACCGCCAAAGAAAGAACGCTGCTCATGAGACAGCCTCGTCATTCCCTCCAAACCACGCACAGTCCACCCCCAGCATCCACTCTCTGCTCGACACAATCCACCCCACACAAGCCGCAGACACCGACACTCCCACACGCACTGCCACATCCCATCAGCTCCAAAACAAGGAAGATGCGCATGAAGGTTCCGTTTGATGTGTCTGAGTCGATTTTGAAGAAAAGCAGACCATCGATTTGAGAGCTCTCCATAAATCGAAGCTTCAGCATGTGCAATTATAATCAGGATTTCATTGCTTCCTCCAGCGCACGGACCCACGTCGATTCGAATCTCGGGCGACTACCTGTGTGGAGTTTGCACATTCAGCCCGTGTCTGCGTGGATTTCGTTCGACGGATCCGCTTTCCTCCCACACTCCAAAAGTGTGCAGGTCAGGTGTTCTGGCCATGCTAAATTGCCCATTGTTTTCAGGGATGTGTAGGTTCGGTGCATTTGTTCGGGTAAATACATAGTCATGCGGTATATGGTTTGGGTGCCTGGGGGATGCTCTTGGGAGAGTCGGTCGCCTGTTTCCTCAGTCGAGGGATTCTATGCTAATTTCTGATTTCGCACATTTGGAGGACCTGAAAGAGATCAATTCAAACAGAAGCCAGGCGTTGCGGCAGGCAAAACGGGCCTGCACTTGCTTCCCCACCGCCAGAACGGGAGGGCCATTGAGTCTGATTTGCTCGCACCGCCTTCTCTGTTGTCCTGTGGCAGTGCAATTTAAAAGCGACCCGCCCGAGCAGGGACTTGAACCCTGGACCTCAGATTAAGAGTCTGATGCTCTACCGACTGAGCTACCTGGGATTCTGTTTGTTGCCCTGCTGCGGCCTTTCCTGCCTGAGTTGGAAAAGACTTTCGTTCACGTGTGCACCCATGTCAGTAAAAATTCTGTGAGGTCATTTATTTTCCTCGTGAATGTAACTCAATAATTTTCTAACTTTGAGAAATTCCTCACTCTTCATTTTAAGATGAGGCATATCCAGTTCAGAATCTTCTGAAGGTGTTTCTTTTGTGTAACCAGTAAAACATTGACCTTTTGCTTTGATTCCGTATCGAAAAAGCTTTTGAGCATATTTACAAAACACTCAGTTTCTTTGCCTGGTGTCAAATCGCTCACCTCACTCTCCTTTTGATTTGACAAAACGTCCTAAAAACCTTACTTTTAAAGGTTTACCTATCACAGGAAGTAACACCAACACTTTAGGTATGTTCGCAAAATTTAGTTTTTGATTTCTTGTCTGCTTCCTGTTTAATCTCATGCTGTGTTTTTTTTAAAATGCTGCCTAGTCAACTCTTGCTCCATTTAATTACTCCCTGCAGTTTGACACAGTCCAAACAAGTGGTTTCGGAATTCTGATTTACCAATTTTTCTTTAATTTCACTGGCCCTTTCATTCATGCACAAAAACTAAATCAAGTGTACTGAACTCGGTCGATTCATTTTGGGCATCCCAAATGGCCAAAAAATACAAAAGGAATTCCTTCCTCCCAATCGCCTGTCTTAACTTGACTGTAAACTCTTAACATGGTCTTAACACTACTTGCAATTCCAAATGATATGCATTGATTTGAATTGTTTTATTGCTCAGCTATCCATTACTTCCCTGAAAGTTTTTTGTATAAAATTTTCCCCTTGATGTGGTTGTTTTGCTGTGGTTAGTCCATACCCAGTGAAAGATTTGAGTAACTCTTCTCGAATTTTAGCTGTAATGTTGTGTGATGGAATGGCCTCTGGAAATCTAGGAGACACGTCCAGTATTAACAATTACTGATTCCCACTTTTGGTTTTAGTTTGGGGACCTACACAATCGATTATGACCCTTGTCAAAAAGGTTTCTCAATTGCAGGAATGGGTATTAAAGGTGTTGGTTTTTATCTTTGCCTGAGGTTTTCCAGTTAACTGACACATGTGAAATATCTGGCAAAACTCAATTACATCCTTATGCAGTCCAGGGCAGTAAAAATGTTTTTGTATTTTAGCTTCAGTTTGTTTTACCCCAAATAACCTTCTATTGATAATTCATGCACTCTCCACAGTACCTCCTTTCTCTAACCCATGGTAACACAATTTGGAGAACATCTGCCTGCCTGACTGACTATGTGGTGGCCTCCATTTCCTCTTTTAGATGGTAACTAGATTAGATTACTTACAGTGTGGAAACAGGCCCTTCGGCCCAACAAATTCACACCAACACACTACCCACCTATTCCCCTACATTTACCCCTTTAACCAACACTATGGGCAATTCACCTGACCTGCACATCTTTGGACTGTGGGAAGAAACCCACACAGACACAGGGAGAATGTGCAAACTCCACACAGTCAGTCACCTGAGTCAGGAATTGAACCCAGGTCTGCTAGTACTGTGAGGCAGCAGTGCTAACCGCTGTGCTGCCCACATTTGGAAATACACTCCGATTCTACTTCTGTGTACACTTTCCAATGTAATTGCATCAATTTTACATCTTTGTTGTAATTCAGTTAAATTCCTTAAGCTAAAAATATCCACTTTGTCTTCCACATGTTCCTGTTTTGGCTCAACCATTTGATCAAACATGGTCTGATAGTTCTACATCAACTTCCTTATTTGTATTCTTTGACTTCTCCACCTGTTTCAACTGGTGGCCTTGTGACCTTGTAATTACAGTCAGGTAAATTTCCAGGATATACTTCTTGTAATGCCTTAGTTGCCCGATTCTCTACTGGCTTTTCAACCACAGTAGACATCACTCCTGTGATCCAGATATGTTGTTACCAAGGAGAAATTGTATTCCTGGAACTGAGTGTTCCTGCAGTACTCCTACCACCACTTCTCCACTTGTCAAGGTACACTGTAACTTCACTCTACATAAATGGAACACGTCCTGTCTTACCATGAATTCCACAAATTGGCATTTTTTCTGGCAATAGTTCTTCTGAATTACATGTCTGCTCGTCTCACAAAGAGAGGCACCATCCCATATCTGTTAACACTGTAATTTATTACCTACTGCTGGTAATGCTAGCAGTAAATCTTATCTTTGCAAGTAAATAGTTTCAGAAAATCTGGCACTTCCTCCTCAACCAACCTCTGACCAGGTTGTACTTTCTGGTGCAACGTTTTGGCCCCCACTGTGCCTTTTGCCACTTTAACAAAATTCACTGGCTTATCCTGTTTTCCTACATCAATCTTCCCAAGTGCTTTTCTAACACACCAACACTGACTCCATGTGGCCTACTTTATTGCAATGAAAATACCTGAGGTTTTCAACTTCTCTTTCCCTTCATGGCTTTCCTTTTTAACCCTGTAGTAAGCTATCTTTATCATCTTCACCGAGATCTACTTTTTCCTTACCATGTGAGGACTTTTCTTTACCTCAATTTCTATGCCTCACAGAATGAAATTGAGGTTGGATGCTAAACATTAATTTATGACCCAACTCAATCACAATTTCAGCTGCTAATCCTGTCATTTTAAACCTCTGCACTTCCTCGTGAGTTCTCACTACATCAGGAAGTGAATTTTTGAACTCCTCCAAAATAATTGTCTCTCAGAGCGTCATGTGTTTTGGTCTATTTTTAATGTCCTGATGAGGTGAAAAATGCCATCCTAAGTACATTTGAGCTAACACCAGAAGCCTCCAGCCAACATTTCATGAATCTGAGGAGGGAAGCTGGTCAAACATATACAAGTTAATTCAATAGGTGGATAAAGGCATTGAAAATAGATCAAACACACGATGGAATTAGGGATTACTTTGGAGTTCGAAGAATTCACTTCCTGAAGTTATAAGAACTTATGTGGAATAGCAAGTTAAGGCTGCCAGATTAGGAGTAGAAATGGCAAATTTCATAATGGCAGATATGCAAACAAGCACACAAGCTAACACGCACACCTACACAAAAACACAGGGACACATGTCAGCGCAAAGAAACACACCCACACACACACACACACACACACACACACACACACACACACACACACACACACACACGTACACATATAAATTACAAAAACACCTGCCCAAATGTATGTTTGGAGATGTGACTCGAGGATTGGGCTCATGAGGTGCACAAGGACCCAGAGAATCCATTAGCAATGACATAGAATTTTCGAGGGGGCAATTGCACTCATATTGCTGCCACTGACAATGACTAAGTAGTGGGGCCCATGGTCAAGTGAAGGGGAGACATCATAAAGTGATGGGAAACAACAAATTGATAGAGCAGGGTAATATCTTGAGTGATGAGTTCAAAAGTGTGTCAGGAAGGGACAGAACATATAAATATAAGAGTGCAGCAGTAGAATGGAGCCTTGATTGCAAACAAAAGATAAAGAGAATGAATTTAAGGCACTGTAGCTGAATGCACAACACATTCGGATGAATTGTCAGTGATTGGTGTTTGTGAAAATGGGTTGAAAAGAATTACAAAAATGTAGTGGAAAAGTAAGAAAGACTGGGATTGAATGTTGAAGGGTATTTGAGGCATGTGAAGCTAGGAAAGGTTGGTGCATTAGCTCTGTTAATTAGGTTTGGCATTAGTTCAATACTGAGGGATGGTCTTAACTTGAAAAATCCAACTGTAGAATCAGCTTGGGTGGAGACAAGAGTAGGAAAGATAAGAGGTCACAGTTTATAAGGTCCTTGAGAGTAGTGACGAAGAGCAGAGCATACAGGAGGAAAAATTGAGCAATGTACCAAAATAATTATTGATGACTTTAAACTTAAGGTAAATTGGGAAAATAAAATTCACAAAGACAGCAGGAAAAATGAGTCAGTTGTTTCTGTGACCAAGCCATTTTAGACATGGCAGTTTGCAAGGAGATAGGAATGGTCAATAATCTGATGGTAAAGGAGCCTCGAGGTGACAGCTGCTGGGTTTGCAATGTTGTCAGCCAGGTGGACCTCAGAATGAGTTTCCCTATTGGAGCTGTTAACCTGATCCAGTCAGAGAGCCTTGGTTGAGAGATATACAGTAAACAGGATTGTCAGACATCCTGCTCACTCTGAGGGCTGGATCAGTGTCAAGGACTCACCACATGTAAATAAAGGGTGACTTGGTGATAGGATACTGGCCTCTGGAGTTATTTCAGGGGTAACAAGAATGAGATTAATGATGTAACCATGTAAGATAATCTATTAGCTAAATAGCAACTGGATTTCCAACACCGGCATCTCCAAATCAGGACTTCAAAAGGGCAGTACAACTGGCTTTATCATTGGAAAATATGGCAAAT
This sequence comes from Hemiscyllium ocellatum, assembly GCF_020745735.1. Taxonomy (NCBI): domain Eukaryota; kingdom Metazoa; phylum Chordata; class Chondrichthyes; order Orectolobiformes; family Hemiscylliidae; genus Hemiscyllium; species Hemiscyllium ocellatum. The sequence continues at coordinate 79,720 of NW_026867964.1, read as the reverse complement.
TGAGTCTATGAGTTGCAGGGTACACCAATGGAAGTGGACATCCATGTGAGTCTGACTGAACTTGGGGAACACCACTTGAGTGAAGACAATTGCATAACCTCACTCAAGACATATCTTGATCAGAGGGACTGTAGGTCTGCCCCACAGCAAAACCTCAAAACAAAGCCAAGCCTTAGCCAAATAATCAAGCTTTCTTCAGGATCCAGACTGGCATGTTGATGTAGTTGCTACCAATTGAGGACTCAAGCCAGTAAAAAGGTCCCATTAGACCTAAATCCAGTAAGAGAACTCATGGGCCTATATCCATGTAAGTGCACATCTGGAAAATCCTCCTACATCTGGCTTAGAACAGTTAAATTGCTTAACAACATCCAAACCAGAGTCAATCAAAATAAACATCAGATTAAATGGTCATTCTAATGGAGGTTGATTTTGGTGCAACTGTTTCAATGATTGCAGAACCAGTTTTAAGCAAAGTTCACTCTGGACTCCAACCCTTAACTTGGTGCAAGACCTCAGCTAGACTGAGAACCTATACTGGGGAGCCTTTACAGATTAAATGAATGACTTTGGCTCTGGTCTCTGAGAAACTGCAGGTTCAGTTACCACTGGTTATAGTAAAAGGCTTGGGCCCAAACTTGATGAGATGAAGTTGATTGAGAAAGATTCACTGAGATTGACTCAATATTTTAATTAGAAAATTCATGACACCAGCCTCAAGTTGTTTGAACAGTGATCACAACAATAGAAATTAATGTTGAGTTTGAAACGATAGATTGTGTGTCATAGAATCATGCAGCACCGAAACCCTTCAGCCCAAGTTGTCAATGCCAACCAGGTTTTCTCAACTAAAATTAGTCCCTTCAGCTTGTGTTTGGCCCATATCCCACTAAACCTATCTTATCCATGTACCTATCCTAATGTCTTTTAAATGTTGTAATTGCACCTGCTGCTACCATGTTTTTGGTCAATTCATTCCATTTTGCACCACCCCTTGTTTGAAAATGTTGCCTCTTAGGACCCTTTTAAGTCTTTCCCCTCTCATCTTAACCTATGACTTCTAGTTTTGGACTCATTCCCTGGGGAAGAGATCTTGGCTATTCAGATTATCCATGCCCCTCATGATTTTATAAATCTGTATGAGGTCACCCCTCAGAGAGGGGTATCAGGGAGAAAGATTCCAGCCTATCCTTATAGCTCATCTTGTCCAGTCTCAGTAACATCCTTGTAAATCTTTTTTGCCCTTCCCACTTTAATAATATCCTTCATATAGCAAAGCAACTAGTATTGTACACATTGCCAAGGCCACATTTAGAATAATATCTTACACAGCCATAAGACAATGTCACAATTCCCACACTCAATTCTCTGACCATTACTTGTGATTTAAAATGAATTAAAGGTGACTGAGAATATGATGGCAGACCTGACTCAGGTGAACTGGGAAACTGGGATACGATGTATCATAGTAAAGTTTGAGGCATTTTTAAAAAGATGTTTAATAACCCAGTAAAGAATTGTTGTTGAACGAAAGGCTCCTTGCAAAACAGCCTTCATCCATTGCTCAATGCATAAACCCAGGAGACCATTAAATGGAAAGAAAACTTCACAGATCTGCAAAGATGAGTGCCGAATTAGAGGACTGGACAGACTTCAAGAACCAGCAAAGAATGACTAAACTGGCAAAATGTTGTGGCTAAGGCAAAAGGTGTCTCAGAAGATTAAGTTGTCTCTTGTATTTAGCCAGAAGATGGCGAGCTTGGACTGTCAGAGTCACAGAGTGAGAGCTGAGGCTGTTTGAACTGGGCCCTCTATTTTATAAAGTTAAAAATCACACAACACCAGGTTATGGTCCAACAGGTTTAATTGGAAGCACCAGCTTTCGGAGCGACGCTCCTTCATCAGGTGATAGTGGAGGGCCCGATCTTAACACAGAATTTATCTATTTTATAGTTCATCATCAAGTTCTTTCTTTTGAGCACAATGCCTGTGCCCTAAACCACAGCAAGCTGCAACAGAAATGTACTCAGAAAAGTGGCTAGCATTTCCACACAAACGTTTGATAACTTGATAAAGGAGATGAATTAGGAAAATTCTTCAAGCCCCCTCTACTATTCAGTAAAGGTGTAACTACTACATGATTATGATATGGTCAGATCATATTCATTCACTTCAGTGTACCAATAATTCATTTTGCTTATTATGAATGATGCCAGCATTTGGATATAGAACCATTAACTTAGTTTGTTTTTGTTGTATTTGCAGCATCTAGTCTTGACTACTTAAGTTTATTTCTTAATGTTATTTCTGTCCTTTCCTGTCATTCTCCGGCCTTCACTTTCCACATAGTATTTTTCTGTCATGCCTTGATTCCATTCCTTGTTTTGTTACATTTAACCAAGCTTGGTTCCTCAGCCAAGACTATGGTGCTGGAAATGCACAGCAAGTCAGGCAGCATCTGAGGAGCAGGAGAATCGGTGTTTCAGGCATAAGACCTTCCTGATGATCTCCAGCATCTGCAGTCATCATTTTCTCCCTTGGTTCCTCAGCCCCTTTGTTTAGAATAATAGAACACCAACAGTGTGGAAGCAGGCCATTCGGCCCATCAAGTGCACATTGACTGTTCGAAGATCATCCCACCCAGATCCATTCCCCCTATCCTACCCAGTAACCCTGTATTTTCCAAGGCTAACCTATCCTGCCCATCCCTGGAAACAGAGCAATTTAGCATGGCCAATCCACCTAACGTGCACCATTTTACACTGTGGGAGGTAACTGGAGCACCTGGAGGAAACTCTCACAGATATGGGAGAATGTCCGTTTGGAGTTTGCACATCATAAGGCTGGAATCCAACCCAGGTCCCTGGTACTGTGAGGCAGCGGTGCTAACCACTGAGCTACTATGCCATCCTTAGTTTAAAGCCGTCTCCATTTTAGTCATTGTGTTTCATGTGGGACCACTGGTCCCAGCATGGTGAAGGTGCAGACCATCCTAATGGTGCAGAGTCCACTTTCCCTAAGTACTGGTGCTATCACCCCATGATACAGAACCCCCTACTCCTCCATGTTCAGTTCTTGACTCTTATTCATCCTTTGCCAAGTTGCATATGGCTCAGGTAATAATCCAGAGATTATTACATTTGATGTTCCAGTTTTATAATTTAACATCTAACGGTGCAACATTTAAAAGGCATCAGGCTGGGCATATAATAGGAGGGGTTTGGAGAGATATGGGCCAGGAGCTGGCAGGTGGGACTAGATTGGGTTGGGATATCTGGCCAGCATGGATGAGTTGGAACGAAGGGTATGTTTCTGTGCTATACATCTCTATGACTGTATGACTGTACCTCATGCTCCTGCAGCAGAACCTCTTTGTTATGTTCAATTTGTGTCATTGGTATCAATGTGGACCACTGGATCCTCCCTTGCCCCCTGAAAATTCTGCCCTGGGTCAGATCTGATGTGCTTGTCATGGGGGGAAAACGCTACTATCTGAACTTGTTATTTAATGTAGAGAACACTTACAATCCCCCTCACTATACTGTCTCTGGCTACCATTACACTCTTTCTTATTTCCCAGCTTGAATCTTCTTCCATCACAGATCATTCATCCTTGCAGCCCTTATTACCATCCAAAAATTCAAACCTGTTGGGCAATTGCAAATGCTCCTGTATTCCTGCTCTCTGGGTTACCTTTCCCACCTCACTTGCAGTGACACCTACCTTCCCTGACCATTGATGAAATTAGATGACTTAAGCCGAGGGGGTGTGACCATCTCCCAGAATAAAGTGTCCGGTATATTTGCCCTTTCAACTATCCTGCAAAATACTACAGATTTGGAATGGTTTCTAGTGACTGGAATGTAAAAAATGTGGCGCACTATTAAACAAGAGAGGAAAAGGAGAAAGCAGGGAACCCCAAGCCCATTAACCTTACTTCAGTAGTGGAGAATGTATCAAAAAGCATGGGATCAATGGATGTGGGGTTTAAGAAAAAAGATCTGAATGAGAATAATCGGCATGGACTTACAAATGGGAAATGGAGTTTGACAAAGTTGGTGTTTGAGGATGTTATGAGCAAATCTGATAAAAGGGTGTTGGCGGATGTAGAATACTTGGGTTTTCAGAAGGATTTTAATGAAGTCCCCACAGAAGGCTGGTTAGCAAAGTTAAAATAAGAGGTAATAATCTGGCATGGATCAAAAATTGGCAAACAGAGTGAGAATATATGGATCATTCTTGCATCAGCAGGTTGTGACTAGTTGGGTCTGTACTTGAACACCAGCTGTTCACAATACATATCAATGTCATGGCTGTGGTGACTAAATGTATTATGTCCAAGCTGGTGGATGTCATAACTAGATGAGAACATGTGCTGTCAGGAAGATGCAAAGCAACTTCAAGATAAGTGTAAAATCACACAACTGAAAATGTGTTGCTGGAAAAACGCAGCAGGTCAGGCAGCATCCAAGGAGCAGGAGAATCGACGTTTCGGACAGGAGTCCTTCTTCAGGAAACCACCTGATTCTCCTGCTCCTTGGATACTGCCTGACCTGCTGCACTTTTCCAGCAACACATTTTCAGTTCTGATCTCCAGCATCTGCAGTTCTCACTTTCTCCTACAATCACACAACACCAGGTTGTCCAATAGGTTTAATTGGAAGCGCACTAGCTTTCGGAGCGACGCTCCTTCATCAGGTGATAGTGGAGGACTCAATCCTAAAACACAGAATTTATAGCAAAAATTTACAGTGTGATGTAACTAAAATTATACATCAATGGTATTCAAACAGATGAAAGACTCAACAGACAATCAAGATATTTTTCAATGTACTATTTCAGTTACATCATTACATCAGACAATTTCTTTTACAATAATCTGACTGCTTCATGGCATTTATTGATTTTTTAAAAAGTCAAATTGCCATGGTGATAATTGAACACATTTTCTGGTAAATGTCTGAGTACCCAGTTTATTAATGCAGGAGGATGGCTAGCACACAACCAACCCCCTCAGTATAGAAGATTATCAGCTTCAGTTCTATTAGGTTTGGCAACGTGCATGAGGATTTTCTGTTATAAGTCACCTTTGTTCCAATGTCACCCAGAGTAAAAATAAAAGCTAAGGCCAGCTCTAGTCAGCCCAAAGCATGCAGAAGTATCAAGAAAAACAGTAACAAAACCATTGCATCCTATTTGCTTTACAGAAATGACATAGCAATATTTATACTAGGCAGCAACTGAGTCTCTTTTGTTGCATGCTAAAAGCCTTGTCAAGAGCCAAACTCACCATGATTTTCTATCTCACCAAACTTACCATACAAGCTAGTGTCGTGATACCTCAGCATGGAAATCTAATCAGTTTCTCGGTGGGTTCAACTCACCATTTAATCCAAGAGAGCCCCATGTTGAACACCAGGCAGCAGCATCTTGGGGACACTTCACAGGCTCCAGCCACATACACTCCAGATCCTCGAATATTAACCTCCGACATGTGCCAGCCTCTCAGAAACCTCATGGCGTGTCTCCAATCTATTCAGAAGATGTTTCTACACTTCACTGTACCTTAGGCTGACCCATTAACTCCCATTGTAATGCTGCAGGAAAGACACTGTGTGCTCAGGGACATACACCCAACCCCTGGACTGGACCAGGCTGTACTTCTGGGCTCTTTATTCATAGTGCTCACTCACTCTGAACCTACCAGAATGCTTGCAGCATCCCACCTTATATTGCCTTGCCTTTTTGGGGCATTACCCCTTCAGCCAGGGATACCAGGCTCATAATACTATAGTCTTGCCAACCACAAAGCCAACAAGTTTGCCATGTTTGTCAGAAGACCTCAGTCAAGTCAAAGGAATGGCCTTCACTCAGGGACTGTGGATGCAGTAAGTCACAGGCAGCCTCTGATACAGTCTGGGCCCTTCTGGGGGTGGTTAGAGACTGGATCCTATCCTCATGAGAAGTGCGGAGCTAAACAATGGGCAGCACTTCTCCTGGCTTGACTCATCTTGTCCTGTTTTGGATAGTTTTGCTCCTAGAATGAGAAAGAGCAGTAGCCATTACACTGGCATCAATGGTACTTATGTTGCAGGTGGGGATGTGTAGTTTGTGAGTGAGTAGGCCGTGCAAAGGGCAGACAGGGTTAATAGTGACAGAGGTCGTGATGGATGAGAGGGAAAGTGTTAGAGGACATAATGAAAGTGGTTGAGCATGAGTCTTGGTGGGAGGTGACCACAGTAGCAGAGATAGAGTGTGAGGTAGCAAAGAGAAGCCGGTGGCATTTACACTGGTGGAGAGAAAGACCAACATTGACTTTCTTCCTACAGTGCTGGACATCCTTCTCGATGGTTGAATTTACATTAACACAGATGACAACCTTGGAACAGGCTGGTATGTGTGCTAATGTGATTTGCCTGAAGCACATAAACCACACAATTCAGCCGTATGCCTGTTTCTGGTGTTGATTATTTCTGAGCCATACGGGGCACTGATTTAAAAAAATTGACAAAGGGGCCAGACTTCATGAGGAATGACCTTTCTGTTGAGTTAGAGGTTAAGATCTAAATTGCACTGTTGGAGTATGTATTCAAGACAGATTCAATTATTGCTGTCAAATGAGAATTAGTTAATTACGTGAAGAGAAATTATTTGCAGGGCCGCAGGGTTGGAGGTGGCCAACACTGCGGGTCCTTGGGGAAGAGGAATTATGTGTCTACAACACCTTGTCAATTTTCCTCTGGCTTTCCATATTTGGGGCAAATGCTAGGAGCCATGCAGGACAGCTCTAGATTGACAGTGCTTGGCCGGGTGCACAAAGGGCTTTAAAAGATGGTACTTGTGCCATGAAATCTGGGTCAGTTGGTCGGGGAGCTGCTCCAGGAATGGTATATGGTAAGTAGGGGTGAAAATCAGATACCAACCATTCGGACTGAAACAATACATGTGATGAGTTTGAAAAGATACAGTGAGAAAACTTGCTCAGACCAGTGGTGAGACTTAGGCCACCAAACTTGACGTGATTTGCCTGCAGCATATAAACCACACGATTCAGCCGTATGCCTCTCTCTTCAAAATCAGCGGAGACTGAGAGACAAAAGAATTCAAGGAAAAATGTAAATTTGCACAAAATAAATTAATTTGACGGTATGTAATGTTTGATTTTGGCATCAGGAACTCTTTTAATTTTATCACCTGCTGTTCTCTGGGGATAAATTTCTGGCCTCAGCTCAGGCCTCACTGATGCTGTTAAAAACCTCCTTCTTGGAAACTTGATTGTTTCCTAGCCCCTGCCCTATTTTGATATCTTTGGGCAGTGAGAGGTCATCCCACAGAGTTCAGGAACGGTGCAAACTGTTGGAAGGTGATGGATTGCAGAAAGATTGAAATTGCTAATGCAAATATTTGTGTGAGACGTTTGGAAAACTAGGTATTTAGAAGAAACTGCCGTCTAGTCATTGACGGAACTGGTTCCAGACAGACTCATTAGTGGATCTTATCATCCTGAAGGAAAGTAAGTAGTGACTGAGATTTGAATACTACACAGCAGCTAAAAAGAGCAACCATAGTTACCACTGCACCGCTGTCTCAGCTGTCAATAACACTTTATACAGCGCCGAGTAATTTTGCAGTCTGCCCTGCTGCATCTTGAACTGAAATAATCACACAAAAGGGTTGAGATAGACAGAAAATGGAAAGAATTCCAAGGAAAGGGTTGAACATTTCAACAAAACTGCTCACAGACAAAACAATTTCAACAATTTTGCAAGTTGCTTGCAGGACCATATGGAGAATCTTTTCACATATTTAGTCCCTCACTGTCATCTGAAATATAATGAAATCCCAGAGAGGATTATCACTCTATAAGCACTTGTTTTCCCATAGTGTTGAATACAGTGTCAACTCCTCAGCAAAATCATGACTCCACATTCACTCTGATTCAGGAAATCATTGTCCCCACGATCAGTCTCATTTAACAAAATTAAAACCCCACACAGTGAGTCTGATTCAGCAAGATCACTACTCCTACACTGATGGTGTAGGGCGGCACGGTGGTTAGCACTGCTGCCTCACAGCGCCTGAGACCCAGGTTCAATTCCTGACTCAGGCGACTGACTGTGTGGAGTTTGCACGTTCTCCCCGTGTCTGCGTGGGTTTCCTCCGGGTGCTCCGGTTTCCTCCCATAGTCCAAAGATGTGCGGGTCAGGTGAATTGGCCATGCTAAATTGCCCGTAGTGTTAGGTAAGGGGTAAATGTAGGGGTATGGGTGGGTTGCGCTTCGGTGGGTCGGTGTGGACTTGTTGGGCCGAAGGGCCTGTTTCCACACTGTAAGTAATCTAATCTAATCTAAGACTCTGGTATGAGAGACACAAGGATTGCTTCAGAAAACTGGGATTATTATCCTTAAGAATGAGAAGCTTGAGAAAGACATTTGATCAGCAATTTTAAAACACGAGGGGCATGGACAAAGGGGATAGGGAAAATCTGTTCCTGGTGTTGATTATTTCTGAGCCATACAGGGCACTGATTTTAAAAAATTGACAAAGGGGCCAGACTTCATGAGGAATGACCTTTCTGTTGAGTTAAAGGTTAAGATCTAAATTGCACTGTTGGAGTATGTATTCAAGACAGATTCAATTATTGCTGTCAAATGAGAATTAGTTAATTACGTGAAGAGAAATTATTTGCAGGGTTGGAGAGTCCCAAGGTGGCAGATGAGGCCTTCTTCCTCCAGCTGTCGGGTGGCTTGGATTTGGCGGTGGAGGAGGCCCAGGACTTGCACATCCTTGGTGGAATGGGGGGGGATGTTGAAGTGGTCGGCCACAGGGCTATGGGATTGTTTGGTGCGTGCTTTCCAAAGATATTCCCTGCAACATTCCACAAATTGGCTTCCCCTCTCCCTGATGTAAAGGAGACCAAATCGAAAGCAACAACCATAGAGATAACATGTTTGGTTGTGCAGGAAAATCTCTGTTGGATGTGGTCTCTTCAATATCGGGGAGACAGAACACCAACTCATGGAACATTTCAGGGAACATCACTGGGACACATGTACCAAGCAACTGCACTGCTCTGTGGCCGACCACTTCAACTCCCCTTCCAACTCTCCCAAGGACATGCAAATCCTGGGCCTCCTCCACCGCCAAAGCCAAGCCACCCAATGGCTGGAAGAAGAAGGCCTTGACTGCTGCCTTGGGACCCTTCAACCACACAGCATCAACATCAACTTCACTAGTTTCCTAACCTCCCCTCCCCCACTATATTGCAGATCCAACCCTCCAACTTGAACACCACTTTCTTGACCTGTCCTACCTGTCTATCTTCCTTCTCAACTGTCCACTCCACCCTCCCCTCTGACCTATCACTATCACCCTCCACCTGCATCTACCTATTGCCTTCCCAGCTACCTTTCTCCACCCCTATACTCCTATTTATCTTTCAGTTCCCTTACTCGCCCCACCCCGTCACCACATTCTTGATGAAATACTTGTGCCTGAAATGTCGACTCTCTTGTTCTTCAGATGTTGCTTAACCTGCTTTGCTTTTCCACTTTTCGACTCTGACTCTCCAGCACTTGCAGTTCTCACTATCTTCATGAGTAGATTTGATCAGCTATGATCACTATGAATGGTACGGCAATATTAAAGGGCCAAAACACTTCCTCCTGCTCTCATTTTCGATGTCTCTCGATTCACTGTTGGGTAGGCTGGGTTGCCAGGACAGTTCTAGTTCTCAATCTATTCTGGATGTCAAATATCCCATCCTCTGAGACTCTGCAGGTTAATTCCTATCTCCTGTCTCTGGGTACTGAGAGCTCCTCTGCTGGGCTGGGATGGCTCTGTTGCCCTTCAGAATGTAATGGATCGATTGTACCAAGGGGAATTCACCTTTGTTGCAAATGTGTTGCTGGTCAAAGCACAGCAGGTTAGGCAGCATCTTCACCTTTGTGGCATTTTGGACTCATACAAGTCTCCTGGGAGTTAATTGTTGGAGCTGGTTGCAATCTTTCAGAAATCCCCTCATCCTCCGGTGATAGCTGGGGATCGAACCCAGGTCAATTGTGCACGTAGCAACCATATTTCTTGGAAGCTGTTTGAATATTAATCAATCTTAATCCATCAGTAACTGTTTTAGACTTTATCTGAAGCAGTTTTAACAGAATGTGAGAAACAAAGCTCACTCACTTCAATAATTTCAGTCCGAGACAAGATCTGTATCAATGGTGTCATTTATTTCACACTTGCAAGTGAGTGTGATGTCCACAAGGCAGGGACAAAACACACTGAATTTAACAAATACTTGATAATTATATAGTTTGGTTCCTACATTTTTTTTAATTTCATTGTTTCCCCCCCCCCCACCCCCCGACCCCAGTTTGCATCCTCCACCTCCCTAAGACCGGTACCCATTACTCCTGTTTATCTCTTGTCTTATCCGGCCTTGTCTGTGACAAAATGTTTATTCCTGGCCACACAAGGCCATTTGACCTCATCCTGCTGTGGGTTATTGTTAGGCATTTCTTGCCTTACCATTATCTACTCCCTCCATCTGTGCTGCCCCTCACAGCATCTTACCACTAAGCTCTTTTAATTGGAGTTTTTTTCTGTGTTTCTGTAAAAGTGGGAAACAGATGTTTATACCTATTGTTTGTACAGGCGTATCTAGCTTAACTGCCTCTCTTCACAGCATCTTATCTAGTGCCTGTAATATCTACCATTGTTTTGCAGTCCCGTTTCTTTCTTGCATACAGTTTTAGCTAATACAAAAAAACAATTATGCATTTCCTCCACATAGTTTCCATTCTTGTTGACGCAACTCTTGGCTGAAATAATTACACACTGGTGTGAGTTCATTTATATTTATATAATCAATTATAATTGCAGAATTGCAGAAGTAACATTAATTTACCTATATCCCACAAGAACAAACTGAGAGAGCCCATTGTTGGAAACAACAGGTATTTTTGCATGTGTTTTAACTCAGCATTTTGTGCGGATTTCCCTGGGGCCATTATTTGGCTTCTCTTTGTGTGACCATGATTCTGCAAAATGACAGTCACATTTGAATTGCATTTGAATATAGAACAGTATAGCATAGGAACGGATCGTTCAGCCCATGATTTTGTGCCAAACATGATGCAAAATTAAAGTAATCCCTTCTGCCCTTGACCGATATCCTTCTATTTCTTGCATATTCATGCTTATCTAAAACATCTCCACTACCTCTGGCAACATCTTACAGACATCTACCACTCTCTGAGTAAAAGCCTTGCCCCTCGCATGTCCTTTAACTTTTTCCCTCTCACCTTAAATACATGTCCCCTAGTATAAGACATTTCAACTCAGGGAAAAAAATATTTCTGAGTGTCATCCCTCCAACACCACGCACAGTCCCTACCCCCAGCACCCACTCTCTGCTCGACACAATCCACCCCACCACAAGCCGCAGACACCGACACTCCCACACGCACTGCCACATCGCCATTGCTCCAAAACAAGGAAGATGTGCATGAAGGTTCTGTTTGATGTGTCTGAGTCGATTTTGAAGAAAAGCAGACCATCGATTTGAGAGGTCTCCATAAATCCAAGCTTCAGCATGTGCAATTATAATCAGGATTTCACTGCTTCCTCCCAGCGCCACGGACCCACGTCGATTCGAATCTCGGGCGACTACCTGTGTGGAGTTTGCACATTCAGCCGTGTCTGCGTGGATTTCGTCCGACGGATCCGGTTTCCTCCCACACTCCAAAAGTGTGCAGGTCAGGTGTTCTGGCCATGCTAAATTGCCCATTGTTTTCAGGGATTTGTAGGTTCGGTGCATTTATTCGGGGTAAATACATAGTCATGCGGTATGGGTTTCGGTGCGTGGGGGATACTCTTGGGAGAGTCGGTCGCCTGTTTCCTCAGTCGAGGGATTCTATGCTAATTTCTGATTTCGCACATTTGGAGGACCTGAAAGAGATCAATTCAAACAGAAGCCACGCGTTGCGGGAGAAACACCGCGGGTTTGGCAGCACCTGCGACAGTTCGGAAATGCAGGCAAAACGGGCCTGCACTTGCTTCCCCACCGCCAGAACGGGAGGGCCATTGCGTCTGATTTGCTCGCACCGCCTTCTCTGTTGTCCTGTGGCAGTGCAATTTAAAAACGACCCACCCGAGCAGGGATTTGAACCCTGGACCCTCAGATTAAGAGTCTGATGCTCTCCCGACTGAGCTACCCGGGCACCAGGCATGCGCTCGCACGAGCTGGCAAAAACGTCCACGCTTCACACTGTCGCGCAGCCATTCTGCCACAATCCACACAATTCAGTGGGATGTTCTCAGGGCCAATGTCTTTGCTGCATTCAGTGCCTTCAGCTGATTATTCATTTCACTTTGAGACAATAGAATCTATTGAAGACTATCCCCTGGGGACCTCAGTAGGAGGCTGAGATATATCACCCACTCAGTACTTTTGACTGAAGATGGATACAAATACTCCAGGCTCATAGTTGGCTCTAAAATGCTGGGCTCCTCTGTCATTCAGGATGAGGATAATTGTAGAGCCTCCTCCCCCTGTTAGATGTTTAATTGTTCACCACATTTACAAACTAGATGTAGATCAGCTCTATTGGAATCACTTAGCCCAGGCTATCACTCACTGCTTTTCCTGTGTGCTACACACGTAATCTTGTGTTGTAGCTTCATCAGATTGATATCTCATTTACAGATATGACTGACTTATATTCAGAATTGGAAGTTCCAGAAGTGAGTTTGGGAATTTTTTTATTGTACAAAGGGTTGTACAATTTTCAACACTCTTTAATAAATGACAACTGATTCTCCATCTATTGTGAATTTCAAATGGTAATTCTTGTTGTCAAAAAGTGCAAACGTGTACATGGACAAAGGGTCTAATTGAGTTCAGTCAGAGATCAGCCAGGATCTCATTGAATAGTGGAGCAGACTCAATAGGCGAAATAGGCAAAAGTAAGGACTGCAGATGCTGGAAACCAGAGTTCATATCAGAGTGGAGCTGGAAAAGCACAGCAGGTCAGCCAGCATCCGAGGAGCAGGAGAGTCAACAGTTTGGGCAAGAGTTTTTGCCCGAAACATCGATTTTCCTGCTCCTCAGATGCTGCCTGACCTGGGGTACTTTTCCAATCTAAACTCAATAGGTGAAATACCCTCCTCCAGTTCCAATGCTCCTGCACAAAGAATGTGTGATAGATGGAATAAACTCTTGGCGAGAGAGGAGGTAAATGCACAAGTATCATTCAACAGACACTAGGAGAAATGAAGGGTCATTCTGGATGTATTACCTTCTCTTTGTTCATTTGTAGGATTTGTAAGTCACTACCTGGGCAGCGATGTATATCACATCCTAACTGCCCTGGAGAAAGTGGTTCCGTGCTGCCTTCCTGAATTGCTGAAGATCTTGGGGTATAAATGAATCTACAGTGATGTCAGGAAGCGAGTTTAGGATTACTACCAGTGGCAGCTAGGATGATGTGCGGCTCTAAGATAAACTACAAATTGCCTTCAGCCAGTTGCATACACACTGATTATTCCCACAGTCTGCCTTCCATTCCTTCACAAATTCTTGATTCAGACAACTAGTTTGCCTCCAATTCTCTTAACCTTCTTTGTTCTAATGAAGGTGTCAAGTCTTTCCTCATAATGAAAACTCCTCATGCTTTAAAATAGAATTGTAGAATCATTGAATCCCGACAGTATGGAAAGAAGCCATTTGGCCCCTTGAGTCCACACCGACTCTCCAAAGGGCATCCCAGCCAGCACCAGACCCACACCTTGTCTTTGTGGGATTAATTTCCTCAGATCCTCTCCTGCTGCCACGCCATAACATTGATAATTCCACTGGGTCAAACCCAAAGAAGTTTTACCCCCAATGGAAAACTGACAAAAACTGTAATAATTTCAGAAAGATCAGGTCAACGCAAAAAGAGAACTGGCAATAGAAATGGAGTGTGGTTGGAATTTGTGGTTGGAGATTCTAATGAACTAAATTAACGCATGTTCAGAATACTGGGAAGTTGCCTGAATTGTAATACTGCATTTCCCCACTTCGTGCCTCAGCAGTTTTATTGCAGGATCAGAAATCTCTCAGACACTGCCATCTTGATGCTCTGATCTCAGGCCATGGGGAGAAAACAAGTCATTACATCTTCTTCGCAACGTTCACATGGAAAAACTGGCATGTTCTTTAAATGCTTGTTACCAACCTTTCCCTGAGTTTGGAAAATCCCCCCAAGATGTTGAATGAAGGAGAACTGCATTCAACACACAAGAGCCCGAGAGGACATCACTAACAGGGTTAACAGCATAACTAACCCTCAGAGTAGGAGATCAGAAAACATTCTGACAATGTGGAGAAAGAAAATACAAACTCGTCCTGAATAATCTGGCACATGCAGACTCAAAAACAACACATAGCAAGCACACAAATCATCATAATCAAACAAAGAACTTCAAATGCTGGAGATTTGAAACAAAAACAAAACAGAAATTGCTGGAGAAACTCACCACGTCTAGCAGCATCTGTGGACAAAAAGTACAGTTAACTTTTCAAGTCTAGTAACTCTTCTTCAGTTCTGATTCAAAATGTTAACTCTGATGAATTGGCCTCCCTCTTTAAAATCTATGTGATTGACTGATCGTATACTTGCAAGGTTAAAGCTTTTTCCAATTAAAATGTAGTTAATTAACGTTACTTAATTTTTTTATTCGTGCATTGTCCATGTCTGGCTACACTAGTATTTATTGCCTATTCCTAATTGCTCTTGAGAAGTTTGCAATGAGCTGCCTTTTTGGAAGGAATTTCCAGACTAGCAACAGTGAAGGAATGGCGATGGAGTTCTGAGTCAGGATGGTATGTGTCTTGGAGAGGAACTATCAGAAATGGAGTTCCCATGTGGCTACTTTCCTTGTACTTCTAGGTGATCGAGATTATGGGTTTGGATGGTGTTGTTGAAGCAGCTTTCTTGTCTTGTTCTATTGCACTTTTAGGAACTTAAGAGTAATTTCTACTTCCAGGAGAAGAAGAGGGTCAAATAGAATTTTTTAGTGAAAAACTTCTGCTAAATCTGACAGACAAACAGTAGGCACCCTTCTCTCTGACCAGGCATCATTACTCACCTGCATCTACCTATCACATTCCCAGTCACCATCTCCCCAGCCCCACACCCCCCATTTATCTCTCAGCCCCATTCACTCCCACCCCACCCCACATTCTTGATGAAGGGCCTGTGCCCAAAATGTCAATTCTCCTGCTCCTCGGATGCTACCTGACCTGTTGTGCTGTTCCAATGCCATGCGTTTTGGCCAGTATGCATATATCCTTCAAACAGTTTCTCACATGCATTCACACACAAATATGCACAAAGTTGAAGAAGTTCTAACATCAAAATCAAAACAAAGATAAAATAATATACAGTTCGGAGTTCTTGAGGCATAAGTTGTTAAACTGAGGCCATTATAGTTAATTTGGTGTTCATATAGATCATCAGCAAGAGCAAATATTTCGAGTTTGTAATTGTTACAAAGCCAAAAGAGGGTATGGTCACTTTAAGACAGAAAGTGCTTTTCTGAGCTGAGAGATGATGACAACACATGTGTCTGTGAGGAGCTGACAGGTGCAGAGAGTGCTGAGAATTGATGATATGTAACAATCAGCTTGGGATTTTGTTTTGATTTTAAGGCAACTGGATTTGATTTTAATGAATACATTTAAATTATGCCCAGGTTATCAAAACCCAATTGAATTTGAATTTATTGTATTGTCAGCAACAGACCAATGAGAGGTTACGATGTAGGGTGTTTAAAGCAATCATAAAACCCCTATGAGTCTATCATAGGGAAACAGGCCATTTGGCCCAACAAAGTCCATACTCAGCCTCAAAAGAGCAACCCACCTAGACCCATTCTCCTACCCTATTACTCTGCATTTCCACCTAACGAACACATATCCCTGAACACGATGGGCAATGTAACATCACCAATTCACCTCACCTGCACATCTTTGGATAGTGGGGAAAAAAACCAGAGCAGCCACTGGAAATACACACAGACACAGGGCAAATGTGCAAACTCCACACAGACACTACCCTGAGGTTGGAATTGAACCCAGGTCCCTAGTGCTGTGAGGCAGCACTGAGTCACTGTGGCTTCAACACAGGAGGGTATTTTGAAAATTAGTGAGAACTAACTGCATTCTGAACTGGAATGCAGATGTCTTCTGGAAGGGGCTCTCAAAAGAAATCTCTCCGTAGGCATCATCTATTAAAGGTACCAAGAAATTGTATACAAAGACATTTGCAGTATATGGTAGGGAGAAGACCCAGGGAGAAGCAGCAGATTCGGAAGACCAGAAGGAAGACAGCATAAGAGACTGGATGTTGGTTTGCTCACTGAGCTGGAAGGTTTGTAAGAGACTGCATGGACTGTGAGAGATTAAGTCAATTTAATGTTTAATAATTGTGTTATTGGAGTAGCATTTCAATAAAATTAGTTCAGATAGTGATTAGTTAAGTAAAAAGGCGCTCGGATTAATTAATAGTTTCTGTTTGGTATTCAATGTTACATTTGGGAAAATAAATTGTTTCTTTCTTTTCCTTTAAACCAGGGAAATCAGGGGTTTTCTTTCATTCACTCACACTTTTAACAGATTATGAGGCAAGGTGAGTTTTTCTGGGGGTTTTAGTTTTAATTAGCACTGGGGTTCGACTTCCACATCATAACAGTTATAACAATACCATTGAACTGAGCTTATGATGTCTGCCTAAAAAATGCATGCCTCATGCTAGAAGTCTCATGGCTATAGCAGACCAGGAGGGACATATATTCATGATTTCATTGCAATCAAAACATCCTCTTTTTTGTACAAGGCAACTGCACACATTACTCTGTACAATTCAAGTTACCAGTTTCAGACAAAAACATGACTGTTCCCTCGCCTTAGCAGATTGTTATTCCCATCGGTATATAAATTTCCATGCATATAAATTTCACAAATAATGGTCCTTAAATCTTGCTGATCTTTTTTATAGGCATGTATGTGTTTTATTTACATAAGCTGTTCATCTTGCGATGGTTTTATTTCTGTTTGATGTGTTGTTGCTGTGCTACCTGTTGTTTTGCTGTTTTAGTTATTGGGTTTCTCGTCCCCACTGGGTCTGATGATTGATGTGTGATGTGGGCAGACGATGCCTTCACCTTTCCCTGATTAGCCATCTGTAATTGAGGAGCACCTTCTCCAGTTGGGTGTATTGACTGTGATTGTAACTGTAAAACTGTTTGTTTGCTTCTAAAGTAATTGATTTGATTTATTGCGATCACGCGTACCTAAGTGCAGTGAAAAGTTTTGTGAGCAGTGCAGGCAGATCATAGCAAAGAAGGACATACAGATCATTGGGTGCTCACACAGAGCGAGGCACACAGGTTACATTGCACAAGAATTTCACAAAACAAAGTCAACATTAGCAAGATCAACATTATTTGAAGTCAGAGAGTCCATTCATCAGTCTAATAACAACAGGGAAGAAGCTGTTGTTGAACCTGTTTGTGCATGTTTTCAAGCTTCTGTATCTTCTGCCTGATGGAAGAGGTTGGGGGAGAGCTTTACCAGCCTATTAGATGATGTTGGCAGCCTTTCCGTGGTAACAAGCAGTATAACTGGAATCCATGGATGAAAGGTTGGCTTCCCTGAAGATCTGGGCTCACAACCTTCTGTAGTTTCTTCTGATCCTGGGCAGAGCAGTTGCCATACTAAGCCGTTATGCACGTGGATAGTACGCTTCCTATGGTGCATCTGTACAGGTTGATAAAGGTCGTCATGAACATGTCAAATTTCCGAAGTTAGCTGAGGAAGAAAAGATGTTGTTGTGCCTTCTTGACCATTGCATTTACATGGAAAGTCCCAAACAAATTGTCAGTTATCATCACTCCTTGGAATTTGATGCTCTCAACTTCCTCTACTTTGAAGTAGATGGGGGCGTAACCTCCTCTCTTCTTCCTGAAGTTCATGATCAGTTCTTTAGTTTTGCCAATGTTGAGAGCAAGGTTATTCTCATTACACCATGTCACCAAGCCCTCTATCTACTTTCTATATCCTGACCCATCATTGTTTGATGTCTGTCCTATCACGGTGGTGTCATCAGCAAACTTGTAGATGTCATTCATTTGGAATTTGACCATATGGTCGTGGGTGTACAGGGATTACAGTATGGGACTGAGAATGTATGCTTAGAGGGCTCCAGGGTTGAGGGTTATCATAGAGGAAATCTGTTTTCACTGATTGGAAGCTTTCACTAGGGGTCAGGAAGCTGAAGATCCAGCTGCAGAGGGGAGAGATGAGACCTAGATCTCAGAGATAGGAGCACTGTCTGTGCGGCACAGTGGCTCAGTGGTTAGCACTGCTGTCTCAAAGTGCCAGGAGTCAAGTTCAATTCCAGGCTTGGGAGACTGTGTGGAGTTTGCACATTTTTTCCATGGGCTTCCTCTGGGTGGTCTGATCTCCTCCCATAATCCAAAGATGTGCAGGTTAGGGTGAATTGGCCGTGCTAAATTGCCCATAGTCTTCAGGAATGTGAAGGTTAAGTATGTTAATCAAGGGAGATGTAGAGTAGGAGGGGAATGGGTATGGGTAGGTTACTCTTCGGAGGGCCAGTGTGGACTTCTTGGGCCTAATGACCTGTTTCCACACTGTAGGGATTCTATGAAATTCTATGAGATTATGGTGTTGAAGGTGAAGCTGTGGTGGATAAGTAAGAGTCTGACATAGCTGTCATTGTTGTCCAGATGTTGTAAGGCTAGAGAAATGACATCCTCTTCGGACCTGTTGTGTTGGTAGGCAAATTGCAGGATCGAAACAGATTGGGAGGCTCGAGTTAATGTGGGCTGTGACTGGCCTGGCAAAGCACTTCAAGATTATGGAGGTCAGAGGCATATTGTGGTAGTCACTTAGGTATGTTACATGTACTTTCCTTGGTGCTGGATGATGGTGGTCTTCTTGAAGGAGGTAGGGACTTCAGCTTCTAGGAAGCAGAGTTTGAAGATGTTGGTGAATATCTCTGCCAGTTGCTCCACACAAGATCTGAGTGCACAGTCAGGAACTTCGTCCAGGCCCATCGTTTTCCTTGGGTCGACTCTCAAAGACTAATCTGACGACTGCCTCGGTGACAGAGGGAGCAGGTCCATCCGGGGCTGTTGGGGCAGATGATACCATGCCACTGGAATTCTGCTCAAACCAAATAGCGAAAGCAATGAGTGCATCAGGGCGGGATGTGGTTTTATCTGATATCTTGCTCTGCTTCACTTTGTGTCCCATCATGTTGTATAATTCTTCCCACAGGCAGCAGGTATCATTATGGTTGGTTCTCTAACTTGGTCCGGTGTTGCCTCTTGGCATCTCTGATGGCTTTGTGGAGCTCATATCTGGATTTTCTGTGCAGGTCTGGATCATCTGAATTGAACGCTGCATGCCTGGTCTTCAATAGGCAGTGGATTCCCAGTTCATCAATGGTTTCCAGTTGGGGAACATCTGCATTTACTTCTTTGGCATGCAAACCTCCACACACTTGCTAATGACGTCTGTGACAGTGTGGCATACTCGTTCAAGTTTTCTGCTGAGTTCTTGAATATTGTCCATTCTGCCAATTCCAAGCAGTGCAACACTTTTTTTGTTGAAGGCATTGAATGCTTGTACCCTGAATGGCTCTCCAAAAGTTAACTCTGGCAATAGGCTAATGGTTTTTTTTTTGTCAAAATAATATTTGGCTTCTGCTGTTTCACCTTGAATTTGTCATTTGCATTCACTACTACTTCTGGCATCAGTAGCACTTTTGCTATTGGAAGAGTGCTTTGTCTTCAGCATGATATTAGTCAGATTCCTCTCCACGTCTTTGGGGTAGGCATGTTCCTGAGTACCTTGTACACTGCTGGTTGGAAATTGCTCAGTTGTTTTATGATTCCTTTGGCGATAACCATTGCCCATCTCAGTATTTTAATTGGTGTAAGATGGAGATGATGTACTGCTGGGATTCCCAAACATGTTTTTTATGTCTTTCACTATGTGACTGATTCCTTCACTTAAGAAATAAGGGCCATTGTCATTTATGTTCCTGTGAGTGTTTAGAGGTCGACTCTCAGCTTAATCCATGATCTATTGGTTAGTCATGTATCGTTAGTAGCTCACTAACTTGTTAGCCTGGTAATTATTACAAGGGATGCACTAGTAGACGTTATCTTTGGCATAGTTGTTCATATTTGGCCATGGTTAGAGGATATCTTTTGCTTTTTTCAGACATTATTGAAATCCTGATGGCTTGTATGAATGTCCTTTTTTATTTCCTTGTGGGATGTGAGTGTCGCTGGCTGACCAGCATTTTATTGCCTGTCCCTAGCTGGCCTTGATAAGGTGGTGGTGAACTGCTTTCTTGAATTGCTGCTGTTCACGTTCTATGGGTTGACACACTATGCCGTTAGGGGGGGCAAGCCGGGATTTTTAACCAACAAACTGAAGGAATGTGTTATACTTGTTGTGTCAGGATGGTGAGTGGCTTGGAGGGGAAGTTGAAAATGGTGTTGTGGTCCCATATATCTGCTGCCCTAGTTCGTTTCAGATGGGAGTGTTTGGGGGTTTAGAAGGTGCTGTGTAAGGATCGTTGATGAATTTGTGCATCTTGTAAATAGTACATGCTGCTGCTACTGAGCATCGGTGGTGGAGGAAGTGGATGTTTGTGGATGTGGTGCCAAACAAATGGCTGCTTTTTCCTGGATGGTGTCAGGTTTCTGGAGTGTTGTTAGAGCTGCACCCATCCAGGCTAGTGGGAGTACTCCACCACACTCCTGATTGCTACACTGGTGTTACACTGCGGGATAACTTCATTATTTGTCATTATATTTTCACATTGCTCTCATTCTTGATTTTAGTGAATGTTGCTCTTTGTTCTGTATCCCAATACCACGGCACATCCTTGGCCATGAATTTGCATAATGATTCATACTCTGATGACAATTTAGTGATGATTTCAACAAATGGGTGCAATATATTTATACCTTTTTTTTGATTACTGCTTTACTGCAACAACTCTCATTATTTTTGGGATCCAGGCAAAGACATCTTTCTGGCGGTGCATGGCATAAGTATTTGACTTCAGACACCTTTTGAATACAATTTATTCCCCTTCAGTTTCAAGTTCACTAAATCATGATGTCTGTGTTGATATTCTGCTGGAGAAATGCAAATATCAAATGGCACCTGGAGTCAACTGCATTTCCCACAGGACAGTCAGAACTTAGTTAGGAAGTGCCACATTCATCCAGTTTCATTCGCCAGTGACATCTTGGGTGATGAACATGTTTCCCTTTGCAAGTTGTGACAAAATCCCTTCAATGATTGGCATGGTGTAATGAGATCTCTTCAGGACTTTATTGAGAACATTTGGGTTAAGGCATACTCTTGGCCTTCCATATTGTTTCACTGCTCCCATGCAGCTAATCTGTTCTGTAGGATTTGTCACTTATGTGACTATTCCCTTCTTAACCAGCTCTTCTATCTTGCCTTTCAAGCTGGCCTCAAATTAGCTGCAATGATCTTTGTCAAATGCTGAATTGGTCTTGCATTCTCATCAACTTTGAGATGGTACCTGCTGGAAGACATGTTAAAACTGTAAACAGATTGCTGTATTCTTTTTGGAGGAGCAGGAGAATCTAAGTTTCAGGCAAAAGTTCTTCATCAGGTTTTTGCTTGAAATGTCAATTCTCCTCCTCCTCGGACGCTGCCTGACCTGCTGTGCTTTTCCAGCGCCACACTCTCGACTCTAATCTCCAGCATCTGCAGTCCCCACTTTTGCCTAATACTCCTTTAGGATTTGGTTTGCAGTCAGTCATTTAGTGCACTGATACTTTGTAAATTTCTTTTGGCATGTGGAGTGTTATGAATCCAAGGTTCAGACTTACCCTGATTCAGGCTTTCTGTCTGTAATCTGGAACTCCAGGTCCTCATTCATGTTGCTGTAATGGGTTTGCAGTTAATCTATCCTTTCAGCAAGGCAATTGTTTGATTGGACTTATCCTTAATTGTAATGGTGTCATTTTTGCAATGCCATGTTGCACCAGTTCACACAGGTCTGAGAGGTCTTGATGTTGTATGATACAGCAGTGCCACTCTGAGACTTTAAGTTGACCTAGAGTTCCTCTTCTGCAGTCCTCATTCCAACAGTTGCAAACCATTTCATATAATTGACTTGATTGACCCAATCTTTTATATGGAGTAGGGTGATTCACTGAAGTCATTATCTCTCCAGTAACTCTACGACTTGCTTGTTGTGCTCCTTTTTAGCCAGCCACTTGTGTGCAAAGTACTTCAGCTTCTTACATTGAGAACACCGCTTTCCTGATGCTAGATATGCCTTTTTCTTGTTACCTCTTGACCTTTGTCTGTGATTGTTCTGCTCTTGTGCCTGGAGAATCTATCATCTTAATACAAACCTTGGTCTGCTGTACTATGAATGTGCTCTAGCTGCAGGTTCACATCCTCAGCACTTCTGTTTAGGTTAATTGCTTCATAATTCCAACATATGAACACTGTCATAAAGGTACCAATTAAAATAGGACATAGGAGTGTTTTTTTCACTAAGACCAAACACCCCCACTACACCACCCCCCAGACGATTTGGCCAGTTTCTTTGGCTCTGTTTAAAATGTTAACTTCAGTACAGAATGTCTCTGTCTCTGGTACACTCAACATTGATTACATAAAACTTGGCCATCCTATCTGATCAGGTGCTTGCTGTGAAATTACAGGTTTTTTTCGAGCTAGCAGTGAAGAAGAAAAAGTGATATGTTTTCAAAGTAGGATGGTGCATGACTTGGAGGGAGAAATGCAGAGGGTAATTTTCCCAATGAACACTATACCTTATTCTTTGAGATGGTAGAGTTCACAGTTTTGGAAGTTACTTTTACAGAAGTCTAAAAGTGTTTACATGTTACAGGCGCTATCCACCAGTCATAGAAGGTTGGGATGACCTACTCTCCATTTACTGAGAAGCTAAATAACATTCAACAAGCCACTCAAAAGAAAATACTCTGCTTGATTGACACACCATCTTAAAACATTCACTTCTTGTCATTGATGCACCATTGCAGAAGTGTGCACACTTATAAGTTGCACTGTAACAGCTCACCAAGACTCCTTCAACATCACCTTGAAAACCTGCGTTCTCCACCACCTGTAAGTGGTAGATGCAACAGATGCATGGGAACACCATTGCCTATATGTTCCTCACCAAGCCACACATGACCCTGATCTGGAACTATATCACAATTCATTCACTGATGGGTCAAAACCCACTACCCAACAGCACTGTAGGTGTCTCTACAGCCCAAAGGACTGCATTGGGTCATGAATTCAGCTCACCACCTTCTTCTCTAGTGTAATTATGCATGGGCAATAAACATTGGACCAGCATGCAATGCCCCAACGGCCCACAGTACATAATACATAAGGCTGTAAATCCATTGCCAGTCTCCATTAATATTTTCCAAACTTTTGTCCATGTTGCATGTACCAATTGAAACCAGATTTTCTCTAATCTATTCACTGAGGTTTGATCACACTTATGGCTACTTTTCTTGTCACCTTGTTGTGTATTATATTTTGCTCATTATCCCCTAAGTGTTTCCCTAATTTTATTTTTTAATCTATTTTGGCTCATTCCAGCTATTACTGGTTGTAATAGAAAAAGACAACCGTTCCTTGATGGGATAATTAGATACTGGTTTGTCTTTATCCTTTCCTGTGATGCAGGGCATCTGTAACAAGGACAGCATTTGGTGCTCATTTCTCATTATCCTCGAGAACCTGGTAGTCAGCCACATTGTTGAGCTATTGCAGTTTATCAGGTATAGGTACACATACTTAATTAGAGTCAAAAAAAACTGCAGTTGCTGGAATCCAAAATAGACAAGCAGGTGGCTGGAAAAACCCAGCAAGCCAGGCATCAGGAGGTGGAGATGTTAAAGTTTTAGGGATATATACATTGACTTCTCCACTTCCTGATGCTGCCTGGCTTGCTATGTTTTTCAGCCTCCTGCTTGTTTACATAGGTACACCTGCACTAAGGGAACATCACGATCGTAATACAGCAACAGTGAAGGAAGAGTGGTATAGTTCAATATCAGGAGGGTTTGGCTTAGAGAAGACCATGGAGGATGTGGTATTCCGAGACAACTAAGTGATGGAAGTAACAAGTTTGGAACCTGCTTTTGAATGAGACTAGATGAAGTAGAAAAGGTTTCCGTCGACATTGCAGGAACTCCAATCATCTCATCCCCTTTATCTAACTCTTGTTGGGACAGATCCTCTGTCCCCGTGTTCGTTTGGAGGAGAGAGACACCGGGTCTGATTAAAAGTATAAACAGGTTTAATGAGAGAGAATCGTACACAGTACAGTGAGGTGTCTAGCTCACTGGAGAAGGCGTTCTGAGTATTTTTTAATTTGTCTATCCTTTTGTTCTCTCACATTCCAGAGTTACATCCTTATTTGGTAAAATACAGAATTTTCGTATGTCATTGGTTCTCACCTGATAACGTTCTATTACCTCAGTTTGAGCTACGTGCATTTAGACACGGCTCCAATGTCCTGTTATCTCTCACCCTCCCTGGGGCCTCTTCAGCTTTTCAGTCTGTTCTTAGTGTAACATAATGGCTTACTGTTGTCTAGTGAAGCTAACAAGTTCCAGACTTGCTAATACTACCTTACGTGAGCACTACCTAACAATAAAGTTTCTTACACTACCTAACCTTAATAATGGATCCCAACACTCTTCTGACCAATTATATAAAAGCTATTGAATAATATAGTTAGAATTCTATGTTTTTAAGTAAATTTCCTAATTTCTCTGCAGATTTCTTTCTTCATCATCAGATCACCCATGGAACGTCAGGTAACTAGGCAAGGTGATTGTGTACCTGCTACCTTCCTGACTCCACTAGATTTACATTCTGGGTAGGATGACTCATGGTTGACCATGCTTCCTCCCTGACCATTCAAGGTTGGAGGTGGCCAATTGATGACAACCTAAGGAACTCATTTACATAAATGATATGGAAGAGAGCACTGTTAGCATTATCAGCAAGCTTGCAGATGACATGAAGATGTTGGAGTAGCAGAAAGCATAAGCAACTGTCAAAGAATACAGAAGACTGTAGATGGACTGAAGAGTTGGGCGGAGAAGTGGCAGATGGAGTTCAATCCAGGCA
Source organism: Hemiscyllium ocellatum (assembly GCF_020745735.1). Classification (NCBI taxonomy): domain Eukaryota; kingdom Metazoa; phylum Chordata; class Chondrichthyes; order Orectolobiformes; family Hemiscylliidae; genus Hemiscyllium; species Hemiscyllium ocellatum. Next base: position 54,460 of record NW_026867964.1, on the reverse strand, counting down.
AATGTAAGGTGTTGCATTTTGGAAGTCTAATTCTGGAGCGAATTATACAGTAAACTGAAGTGGCTTGGGAAACGTTGATGAGCAGAGAGATCTGGGAGTGCGGGTCCATTGTACCCTGAAGTTTGCTGCACAGGAGGATAGAGTGGTCAAGAAGGCTTGCCTTCATCAGATAGGGTATTGAGTATAAGAGCTAGCAGGTCATGTTAAAATTATACACAACATTGGTTGGGCCGCACTTAGAATACTGTGTACAGTTCTGGTTGCCACATTACCAAAAGGATGTGGACGCTTTGGAGAGGGTGCAGAGAATGTATATGAAGATGTTGCCTGGTATAGAAGGTGCTAGCAATGAAGAGAGGTTGAGTACGTTCGGATTGTTTTCATTAGAAAAAAGTAGATTGATTGAAGTCTACAAAATCATGATGGGTATAGACAGGGTGGATAGAGATAAGCTTTTTCCCAGGATGAAGGATTCAGTGACGAGAGGTCATGCTTTCAAGGTGAGAGGTGAAAAGTTTAAGGGGGCAAACATGCGGCAAATACTTTACACAGAGGGTGGAAGGTGCTTTGAACGCGTTAGCAGCAGAGATAGTAGAGGCAGGCTTAATAGATTCATTCAAGATGCATCTGGACAGATGCATGAGTAGGTGGGGAGCAGAGGGATACAAATGCTTAGGAATTGGGCGACAGGTTTAAACAATGGATTTGGATCGGCTCAGGCTTACGGGCTGAAGGGCCTGCTCCTCGGCTGTAAATTTTCTTTGTTCTTTGTTCTTTGTTCATTTCATAAACCAACGGCATTAACCCAGCTCTCCAGGAAATTTTATAGACTTAGGGCCAGGAAAATCTTGTGAAGTACTTCCACAAGTTGGCAACCAGTGCAAATTATTTTTCCTAATATTGGATCAGTCACTTGGGAATATTTCTACTGGCATCTGTGCTGCTCATCATGTCACACTATTTAGCATTTGACACAATCTTTGATATGCAGCTCTTCATCTAAACTATTTAGAAATACAATGAAAAGCTGAAGCCCTCAATATAGATCTCAGAGTCACATTTTGCTTACTAGATTACATACTGATTATTCAAACTGTCTGCCTTCTACTCCTTCACAGATTCTCAGCTCAAGATTGTTACCAATTCTCTTAATCCTGTTTGTTCGAATGACGGGTCCAAGTCTTTCCTGATAACTAAAGCCCCTCATCCTTTAACACAATTGGGATTAACTTCCTTTTATCGTCTCCAATGTCCCCAGCATAACATTGGTGACTTCACCAAGAGAACAAAGAATTTTACTCCCCAGCAGAAATAACTGATCAGAACAATACAGATGCAGAACTGGTAATAGAAATGGAGCATGTTCAGAAATTGCAGTTAGTGTTTAGAATGAACAAAATTAACAAATGTTGAGAATATTGGGAAGTTGCTTGAATTGTAACAGTTTATTTCCCCACTTCATGCAGTAGCAGTTCTATTGGAGAATCAGAAATCCCTCAGACACTGCCATCTTGATGCGCTGATCTAGGTCTGTAATATTATGAAGGTAGTTGTGTACTGTACTTTTAAGAGAATTGAAAAGCTAGCAAGGACTGACTGACAGCACAGAGAGTCCTGAACAACGTACAAATGTAAAACTTGGTCGAAATAAATAGTTGGAGTTGTCTGCTATGGAAGACAAACTAATTCAAATTTGGCCAATCAGTTTAAATTATGCCCTAGATAGCAAAATCCAATCGAATTTGAATTTTACCGTTTGGGATGACATCAAACCAATGAAATGTTCTGATGATTTAGGGTGTAAAACAGGACATTTTGAACAGTTAGAGGTAAAACTGCCAAGGACACCAACAAATAGACTGTTAGCTGAAGAGTACTCTGAAAGGTACCGGTCTGTAAGAAGTTTGTGCAGCAGAACATCAAAGCTGGCCAAGAAAAAAATCTACAGCGGAAAATGTACAAAGGGGAATTGACAAAGATGACTGGTTTTGAAACGTGATTTTTTTTTTTGGCTAAATCCTAATCAGGGTTTTATTGGACCAGTATTGTCAAGTGGGAGGTAAAAGCTAGGTTTAAGAGAAAGAAGTTACAAAGAGTTGTTGGTTTTAATATTCTCTGTTGGACATAAAGAATAAAATTGTTAATTTTTACTTTAAGTAGTGAACTTCGGGATAGTTCTTTGCCTCTCAAAATTTAACAGATCAAACCACATTCCAGATTTACCCAGGAAAAGAGGATGGAAATATTCCCGCCTCTAACCCCTTTCAGCAGCACTCCCCTTGGCACTCAGTCCACTCTTTGGTGGGAAGATCATCCCTTTACCCAGCAGCAGTGTTTTTCTGGTCTTGGTATCCCTCATTGTCACTACAGACTTACTCGCCTCTCCCTGGTGAAGTGTGGCTCCCTTCCTATAAATGTCCAGTAACTCTCAGGGATATGATTAATCTCATCTGCTCTCTCAGGAGTGGTTTTACAGTGATTTGCTGACTTCCATTTTCTGCCCATATGTGCCTCGATAAATCCCATTTATTTTCCCAATGGACTCCAACAGATGGAGTCACAGAGTCATACAGCACAGAAACTGACCTTTTCATCCAACTTTATCGTACCAACCAGGTATCCTAAACTGAATCGGTCCCATTTGCCTGTATTTGGCCCGTACCCCACTAAAACCTTCCAATCACGTACACATCCAAATGCCTTTTAAATACACCCACGTCTACCACTTTCTCTAGCTGCTTGTTCTAAGCACACACATTTGTGAAAGCATTGTCCCTCAGGTACCATTTACTACATTCAATTCTCACCTTAAATTTCTGCTGTCTGGTTTTTGACGCTTCAACCCTGGAGAAAAGACCTAGACTATTCACCTTATCTATGACCTTCATGATGTTATAAACTTCGATACGGTCACCCTGCAGTAGTCCTGGCCTATCCAGTCTTCCCCTATAACTCAAATCCTCCAGTTCCAGCAACATCTTTGTCACTTTTTTCTGCATCTTTTCCAGTTTAACAATACCCTTCCTATAACAAGACAGCCAGAACTGTGCACGACATTCTAAAAGAAGCCTCATCAATGTCTTGTACAGCCACAACCCTGTACTTAATGTTTTGAGCCATCAAGGCAAGCATGCCAAATGCCTTCTTTACCATCCTGTCCACCTGCAACTCTATTGTCAAGGAATAACGTATGTGCTTGCATCCCTATGTCTTTGGGTTCGACAACACTCCCCAGGACCCTGCAGTGAATGGCCTCACCAAAATGCAATGCTTCACATTTATCTATATCAAACTCAATCTCCCACTTCTCTGACCATTGGCCCAAGACTGCGTGACACTCTTCAACTTGGCGAGTTTTCTCTGGATTACATGTGTTCGAGCTTTGTTAACTAGTCTATTGTGCAGAACCTTGTTGAAGGCCTTGATAAAGTTCTTATAGACAATGTCTACTGCTCTGCTTACATCTACTTTGTCACGTCTTCAAAAAAATTCAGTCAAGTTAGTAAGACAAGATTTTCCATGCACAAAGCCATGCTGACCATCCCTACCAGTCCTTGCCTTTCCAAATGACTCCCATTCTCTGCACAGGCCACGTATGTGTGCATCAATAAATCCCATGGATTTTCCCAATGGACTCCAGCAGATGGGGTCCTAGGGTCATACAGCACATAAAGAGAGCCTTCGGGCCAACTTGATCATGCCAACCAGGTATTCTAAAGTGAACTGGTGCCCATTTACCTGTACTTGGCCCATGCTCCACTAAACCCTTCCAATCACATATACATCCAAATGCCTTTTAAATTCTAATGGTGGCACATAGCACATTCCAGCGGCTGGTATACAGGAGATGAATTTATTTTGCATACCAATGGGTCTCATTATCGGCCTATATACAGTGACAGAAAGAATACAGTCTGGATCATAGAGACAGTTCGGTCTTACTGATGTCCTTACTAGAGTGACCAGTGCAATAACACAGAACCTAAGACACATTTTTTTTACAATTTATATTACCTGTCTTCATTTTTCGTACCAAACGCTATCAACTCCTGCTTCTCTGGATTAACTTTTACCTTCCAACATTCTATCTGTGTCACAGTTTGTCTGTGTCTTTCTCCAGTCAGCTACTATCCTGCCCACTGATGGCTATGTTCTACATCAGAGGTCATGGTTTGAAAATGGTAAATAAATAAGAAACTGTGTAGAATTGTGTGTTCCGTACTCTTTCTAAGATGATTCTCATTTTGTCAGATGAATTCCAAATGGTCCCTACAGCATTGGGCACTCGGTAATTCAACTAAACTTGCATTAAATGGGTGAATCATAAGCCAATTCCAGTCATATCAACACCTCTGCTTTGATCGCCCCTGTTGAAAGAAAACCAAGGGCAACATAACCTTGTTAAAGGGGCAGCATCATCACAGTCAGTATCTCTGCATTAGGCACCTAGCCCAAAGGAAAATGTTTGAACAGTTCATGTTCCATGCTGACCCATTGACTCATAGATACTTATAGTACAGCAGGAGACCATTCAGCTCATTTTCTACCAGCAGTCAACAAATGCATGACAATACTCATTCAATTTGTCAGCTTTGGCCCATAGCCCTGATGCAATGACAATGCAAATGAATGTCTAAACACTGCTGAAGTGTTATGAAGGTTTCCAACTCAGCAATTCATTCAGTCAGTTCCAGACTCTCATGTCCCTCTGGATGAAAAGTATGCCCCTAAAATCGTCCCTTTGTCTCCTACCTCTTACCTTTAATCTATGCCCGCTGGTTATTTACCCCTTTACACTCAAAAAGGTAATGTTCCTATGCACCTTATTATGTTCCTAATCTGGCTTATCTCTATCAAGTCACTTTCAACCTTTGCTGCTCCAACACAAGCAACCCCAGCCTTTCCAATGACACTCACTCAGACTCTCCAGCCGAGGCAACATCCTGGTAAATCTCTGCACCTGGTGATCAGAGCTGTACACAATACTCCATCTGTGGCCTAACTGAAATGTATACAGTTGCAATATAACTTCCCTGCTCTTGAATCCTGATATATTGCTAAGTTTATGATATGCTGCAAATGTGTTGCTGGTCAAAGCACAGCAGGCCCTTCATCAGGAACGTCGAATTCTCTATTCCTGAGATGCTGCCTGGCCTGCTGTGCTTTGACCAGCAACACATTTGCAGCTGTGATCTCCAGCATCTGCAGACCTCATTTTTTACTCGAAGTTTATGATATGCCTTCACAACCACCTCAGCTATGTGCTGTAATACCTGTGGATAAGAATTCTAAAGTCTGTTTGATCTTAGGTACTTTCCAAGGCCTTGCCATTCATAATTTAATTCCTTACATTGTAAGCCCTCCCCAAGGGCATTACTTTACACTTTTCCAGGGTGAAGCCCATTTGCCACTGCTTCACCCACCTGAACAGTCCATTAACATCCTCCTGTAGTTTATGGCAATTTTCCTCAATATTTACCAGAGTGAGAGGGGAAAGATTCAAAAAGAATCTCAGAGGAAAATCTTTCATGCAGAGGATGGTGTGCATATGAAATGAGCTGCCAGAGGATGTGGTGGAGACAATAAAACTGCAGATGTTGGAATCCAAGGTGGACAAGCAGGAGGCTGGAAAAACACAGCAAACCAGGCAGCATCAGGTAGTCAATATTCCGGGTGTAATCCTTCTTCAGGACTGGGGGTTGGTGTAAGGGTGCTGCAGGTAAAGGTGTGAGGGTTGGGGGAGGGTTTTGGGTGGAGAGAGGAGAGAGGTGATTGGAGAGGTATAGGTGAACGCAGGAAGAGTGTATGACCTGGTTGGTCGATGGGGGAGGAATGAATCCAGTTGGTAGCTGGAAAGAAGGGTCAGTCAGAGGAATGGAAGGGAGGAGGAGGGGCTGGGAAAGGAGTTGGGGGATGGGAAAGGAGGTTACTGGAAATTGGAGAACTCAATGTTGAGTCCTCTGGGCTGTAGACTGCCCAGGCAAAAGATGAGGTGTTGTTCCTCCAATTTGCAGTTTGGTTCATTGTGGCAATGGTGGAGGCCAAAGATGTTGATGTTGAAAGGGGAGTGGGAAGGGGAATTAAAATGGCCAGTGACTGGGAAGTCAGGTCAGCCCCTGCAGACTCGGCTATGTTAAACAGTCCTTCTTCAATGCCTATGCCTTCCCTTAGATTGTGTTTGGTCTCCCCAATGTAGTCACGACCACATTGGGAGCACCAGATATAGTAAACGAGGTTGGAGGAGAGGCAGGTGAGCCTCTGTTGCACCTGGAAGGACTGTTAGGGGCCCTGGATGGAAATGAGAGATGTGGTGCACTGGCAGGGTTTTGCATCTTTTTATAGTTGCAGGTGAAGATACCTGGGTTTTCAGGGAGGATTGATGGGGAGAGTGGCATAAACCAAGGATTGATGAAGGCAGTGATTCTTGAGGAGAGCAGAGAGGGGTGGGGAGGGGAAGGTGTTCTTACTGGTGGTGTCAAGTTGGAGTTGGTTGAAGTGTTTAAGGATGACATGCTGGATGTGGAGATTGGTGGGGTGGTAGGTGGGGACAAGAGGGACTCTGTCTTTATTGTTTTTGAGGGATGGGAGCATTTAGAGCAGTGGAGTGGGCAATGGAAGAGGTGCGGTGGAGGACTGTGTGCATGACAAAGGGGGGAAAGCATGTTGTTCAAAATAAGTGGATATCTGGGATGCTTGGAGTGGAATGTCTCCTTGCCCGAGCAGATGCAGCGGAGGCAAAGGAATTGAGAGAATGGGATGGAGTTCTTGCAGGATATGGGTGGGAAGAGGTGTACTCCAGATAGTTGTGAGAGTCTGTAGGCTTATAGTAAATGTCCATCTGGAAACTGTCACCAGAGATGGAAGTGGGGAGGTCAAAAAAGGGGAGGGAGATGTCCAAGATGGACCACATGAATTTGAGGGTGGGGTGGAAGTTATGAGCAGAATCGGTGAACTGCTCCAGTAATTGATGTAATGGAGGAAGAGTTGAGGCACAGTACTTGCGTAGATGTTGAAGAGGGACTGTTTAACATAGGTGACAAAGTTGCAGGGTAGCTAGGGCCTATCCAAGTACCCATGGAGGCTGATACTTTTAACATTACAACATTTAAAAGGCATCTGGATAGGTATATGAATAGGAAGGGTTTAGAGGGATATGGGCCAAGTGCTGGCAAATGCGACTAGATTAATTTAGGATATCTGGTCAGCATGAAGGAATTGAACCGAAGGGTCTGTTTCCATACTGTACACCTCTGACTCTATGACCAGCTTCTGTGTCATCTATAGACTTCTTGATGATACCCTTACTTTTAAGGCCAAATCATTAATCTACATCACAAACAGCAAAGTCTGCACATCAAAGAGTCTCAAATATCCCTCTACCATCACCCTCTGCCTCCTGCATGTCACTAATTTTGGATCAGGGCATCAATGTGTACTTCAACAGTTTCCTCATTTCCCCTTCCCCCACCTCACCCTAGTTCCAAACTTCCAGCTCAGCACTGTCCCCTTGACTTGTCCGGACTTGTCCTACCTGCCTATCTTCTTTTCCACCTATCCACTCCACCCTTTCCTCCCTGACCTATCACCTTCATCCCCTCCCCCACTCAGCCATTGTACTGTCTGCTACTTTCTCCCCAGCCCCACCCTCCTCTAGCTTATCTCTCCACACTTCAGGTTCACTGTCTTTATTCCTGATGAAGGGCGTTTACCCGAAACGTCGATTTTGCTGCACTTTGGATGCTGCCTGAACTGCTGTGCTTTTCCAGCAACACTGATCCAGAACCAGTTTTGGATCTGACAAGCTACTTTGCCTTTTATTCCACAGCCTCTTACTTTCTTCTCCAGCTTGCGATGTTGAACTTTATCAACAGCCTATGTAGAGCGCATTAAATACATTAAAGATAACATTAATGTATTCCTACTGTCACATTTAAGAGAGAGGGAAAAACAGCTGGTGATGGTTTAACCTGAGGATCACCATGTCTCAGAAGCGTGGCAAGATTGATAAAGAGAGACCTACATGATCACCACAGCCAGTGCAGGAATTGAACCCATGCTATTGGCATCATTTTTTGCATTGTAAACCCTGCTAAACTGGCCAGCTGAGTTAAATGCAAATTTTTATCACTCCAATTTGTTGATGTCTTCAGCATGACCTGAAAAGACTTCAGCCTTTCAACCCCCTTTTCCACAACCTATTTGTTGTATATTTCTGCTGCAGAGTGTGATTGCACGTGCCTGGATCTGGTGACACACAAACGTGGGTCTGCTGGCCTAGAGAATTCAGTATTCTAAATATCAATGAGATCCTCCTCATCTTTCCAAACTCTATTGAATACAAACCCAGAGCCCACAATTATCCCTCATATGACAAACCCTTCGTCCCCGAGATCATTCTTGTAAACTTCCTTTGGCCCTCTTCTAGACCAGCACACTCTTCCTCAGCTATGGATACAAAAACTGTTCACAATATTCCAAATTTGGCCTTAACAGCTTCATACATCCTAAGCAGTACATACCTACTCATTTCTAGGCCTCTCAAAATGAATGCTAGCATTGTATATTTCTTCCCAAATGGCAAGTGAACCTGCAAGTTAACATGAAAGGAATCCTGAATTAGGATGCTTTGTGCTTTAGTTTTCTGAAACCTTTCCCCACTTAGAAAATAGTCTACCCATGTGTACTTATGTCAAAGTGCATAACCTCACAGTTCCCACAGCGTATTCCATCTGGCACTTCTTTGCCCACTCTCCTCGTCTATCCAAGTCCGACTGCAATCTCCCTGGTGAACCTTGTGAAGCCACAATGTAGGACAATTTGCATTCTAATCAGCAAAAAAAAACTAGTACCAGACAGAAATATATGATTCCATAGCCAACATATCAGATCTAAAATCTGCAGGCCTGCTATATGCAGTCATGAGAAGAATGGGCAATTAAACAATTCATTGAAGGAGGAACTTCCACCAATATCTCGGTCCACAATAATGGGGACCCAACATATCATTGGAAAGATGCGACTGAAACATTCATCACATCCTTCAGCTAGAAGTGCTGAGTGGATGATCAAACTCAGCCTCGTCTGGAGGTCTCCAGCATTTCACCTGCCAGTCTTCAGCCAATTGGACACACTCAATGTCTTGTCAAAACTGGTTGGAAGCAATGGACACAGCAAGGCTATGGATCCCAACAACATTCATGCAGAATCATAAAATCATACAGTACAGAAGATGTTCTTCAGCCCACTATTCCATTTCTTGCACATGGCCCATAGTCTACAATGTTGTGACACTTCAAGTGCTCGTCCAAATACTTCATAATAGTTATGGGGTTTCTTGCATCAACTACCCACCCAGGCAATATATTGCAGACTCTGACCACCTTCTGGATGAGAACATTTTTTCTCAAATTCCCATAAACCTCCTGCCTTTCACACTAAAATTGTGCCCCCAAGTTCTTGAAATTTCAATTAAGGGCAACATGAACCTCAATTCATGCTGTTCATTTCCCTCATAACGTTATACATCTCTATCAGCTCCCGCATTCAAACTTCACTGCTCCAAAGAAAACAACTCAAGCTTATCCAGTGTCTCTTCAAAGCTAAAATGCTTCATCACTAGTGAACTTCCTTTGTATCCTGTCCAGTGCAATCACATCCTTCCAACTATGTGGTACCTAGAATTGCACACAGCACTTCGGCTGTGGCCTAACCACAGTTTTGTACAGCTCCAACATGACCTCCCTGCTCTTATTATCCATGCCACATCTGATAAAAGTAAGTAACCAACATCTCTTTTTTAGATTCCCCATTAAACTGTGCTTTCAGGAATCTGTGGATAATAATCCCAAGATCACCCTGTCCCTCGATCTTCCTTGTGGCTTGTCATTCATTGAGTACTTCCTTGTCTTGTTCCTTCTTCCAAAGTGCATTGCCTCACATTTATCAGGGTTAAATTCCATCTGCCACTGATCTGCCCATTTGACCAATCTGTTTATAAATGCCTGTAACTTAACACCTTCCACCTCACTGTCAATCATCTGGCCAAACTTCCTGGAATCCACAAACTTATTGAACATCGCCCCCACATTCTCACCTACAGCATTTATGAATATCTCAAACAATAACAGACCCAGCGCTGATCCACCTCCACCTTCACACACATACCTATAATGTTAAGTTGAGAGCTTTGTCCCACCCCAATCATGTTTCTGTGATGGAAATGACATTGCAGCTCCTTGGGTCAATCCATACCCTTAGTTCATCTGTCTAACATCTAACACTCCTGGCAGTACAGACCACACAGCCTCATCTTATGACCTTGAGACACAGCACAGACTTGCTCTGACTTGGTTCCTTTTCTAAGGTATGGGCTCCAGCTATGCTAGCCTCTTTGTTGGACACATTGAACGGTCAACTTCTGTAGTTCCACTGCCACCATTCCCCACCTTTTCCTCTGCTATATTGATGACTGTAAAAGTGCCACCTCATGCTCCCATGAGGAGGTAGAGCAGTTAATCAACTTCATGAATACCTTCCACCCTGATTTCAAATTCACCTGGACCAAGTCAGAAACCTCCTTACCCTTCCTAGACTTCTCTATCTCCATTTTCAGTGAATGACTCAACACAGGCATCTACTTAAAATCCACTGACTCCCAAGCTACCTAGACTACATGTCCTCCCACACCTATCCTTTAAAAACGCTATCACTTACTCCCAATTCATCCGCCTCTGCTGTATCTGCTTCCAGGCAGAGTAATCCCACTCTAGAACATCACGGGTTCCCTCCTACTTTGGGGACTCAGAAAAGAGATGCCCTGTCCTTGAGGCTCATTGTGCAAATTTTCATTTCTGCAGTTTGTTGATGCCTTTGCAACCTGCAGCATGACCTGAAAAGACTTTAACCTTTTGACAGCTCTTTCCACAACCCATCGGTTTAACATTTGTGTTCCAGATAAACTGCTGAGTCTTATCTCAAGTGTGACATTATGTGGTACACTGTCTTCAAGTGCCATCTTTTATTCTTCTGGGTTGAAATACACATTGACTTAGTTTTCAATCTGTTCGCACTTTCACTGTTGCCACATCTCCTGTCATTTTCCCTCAATATTGACTTTTTCGACTGAGAGGAATAACTGTTTCTTGTGCAAATGTCCCTAATCATCTTAAACAACTAAATCAGTGCCCCTCCTCCCGACCTTCTTTGCTCTAAAAAAAACAACCTGAGCCTATCCAGTCTCTCTTCAAAACTAAAATGCTCCAACTCAGGCAACATCCTGATGAATCTCCTTAGCATCCCCTCCACTGCAAATCACAGCCATCCAGAACTGTGGTGACTAGAATTGCACACTGTATTTTATCTGTGGCCTGTAAGATTTGTACATCTCCAACATACCTTCCCTGCACTTATAATCTATGCCACATTTGATAAAAGGTTTCCCATATGCCTTCTAAACTATCCTATCACTCTTTCACGCCACCTAAAGGGATCAAGCAAAATAACATTTCACTGTTCCTCTGAGCTTCCTCATGTCTGGTCATTTATTGAGTGTTCTCTTGTCTTGTTCCAAAGTACATCAACTCACACATTTCAGGGTTAAATTCCATCTGTCACTGATCTGCCCTAATGACTAACCCATTTAAAGTAAATTAATTTGGTTGCTCATTTGAATTCAGCTCTCTTGCCAGTGATAATGACTCATCTCAGTTGAGTTTGAACCTATTCCAACATTGGTGTTGTTGTCAAGTGTATAATAAAAACCAAACACCAAGGAAGTATAATTTCATTGAGTGTAGATCAACAGAGAGATCACTTGGAAATTTGGTAAGTGAGGGTATTTTAAGGTTAATTTTAAGGTTTTTTTTAAAAATCTAGCTTGGTTTACATTTACAAAGTAATTAAAATCACTACTAAAGTAGTTTCAGCCTTTGTCAGGAATAAACAAAGTCTGATTCATACAGACACTGTTAGCTTATTCCATTGCTTTTTTGAAACCAATCGTAAAGAAAGCAATGCTAGTTTACCTCGACCAAATTTCAGTAGATTTTCTCATTAAATTCACAATGTCAGCAAAAAATAAAGCAGCAAATCATTGAGTGTAGCTCTATGTGTTTTGGGAATTGGTGGATAAGTGAAATTTAAGTGTTCATGGCTTTCTAAAATCTAGTCGAGTTGCATTTAATGCTTAACAATAATTTACTATTCAAGTCAAACTTCTTAGAGGACGCTTTAGGGAACATCTCCAAGATACCCGCACCAATCAACCACACCGCCCCGTGGCCCAACATTTCAACTCCCCCTCCCACTCTGCCGAGGACATGGAGGTCCTGGGCCTCCTTCACCGCCGCTCCCTCACCACCAGATGCCTGGAGGAAGAACACCTCATCTTCCGCCTCGGAACACTTCAACCCCGGGGCATCAATGTGGACTTCAATAGCTTCCTCATTTCCCTTTCCCCACCTCATCCTAGTTTCAAACTTCCAGCTCAGCACTGTCACCATGACTTGTCCGGACTGGTCTAACCTGCCTATCTTCTTTTCCACCTATCCACTCCACCCTCTCCTCCCTGACCTATCACCTTCCTCTCCTCCCCCACTCACCCATTGTACTCTATGCTACTCTCTCCCCACCCCACCCCCCTCTAGCTTATCTCTCCATGCTTCCAGCTCACTGCCTTTATTCCTGATGAAGGGCTTTTGCCCGAAACGTCGATTTCGCTGCTCGTTGGATGCTGCCTGAACTGCTGTGCTCTTCCAGCACCGCTGATCCAGAATTCTTCTCATCATAGCTGCAAATGTGTTACTGGTCAAAGCACAGCAGGTTAGGCAGCATCTCAGGAATAGAGAATTCGACGTTTCGAGCATAAGCCCTTCATCAGGACTAAGAGAGAGAGAGCCAAGCCGGCTGAGATAAAAGGTAGGGAGGAGGGACTAGGGGGAGGGGCGATGGAGGTGGGATAGGTGGAAGGAGGTCAAGGTGAGGGTGATAGGCCGGAGTGGGGTGGGGGCGGAGAGGTCAGGAAGAGGATTGCAGGTTAGGAGGGCGGTGCTGAGTTGAGGGAACCGACTGAGATAGGGTGGGGGGAGGGGAAATGAGGAAGCTGGAGAAATCTGAATTCATACCTTGTGGTTGGAGGGTTCCCAGGCGGAAGATGAGGCGCTCCTCCTCCAGCCGTCGTGTGGTTGTGTTCTGCCGGTGGAGGAGTCCAAGGACCTGCATGTCCTCGGTGGAGTGGGAGGGGGAGTTAAAGTGTTGAGCCACGGGGTGATTGGGTTGGTTGGTTCGGGCGGCCCAGAGGTGTTCTCTGAAGCGTTCCGCAAGTAAGCGGCCTGTCTCACCAATATAGAGGAGGCCACATCGGGTGCAGCGGATGCAATAGATGATGTGTGTGGAGGTACAGGTGAACTTGTGGCGGATATGGAAGGATCCCTTGGGGCCTTGGAGGGAAGTGAGTGTGGAGGTGTGGGCGCAAGTTTTACATTTCCTGCGGTTGCAGGGGAAGGTGCCGGGGGTGGAGGTTGGGTTGGTGGGGGGTGTGGATCTGACAAGGGAGTCACGAAGGGAGTGGTCCTTGCGGAACGCTGATAGGGGAGGGGAGGGAAATATATCCTTGGTGGTGGGGTCCGTTTGGAGGTGGCGGAAATGGCGGCGGATAATACGTTGTATGCGCAGGTTGGTGGGGTGGTAGGTGAGAACCAGTGGGGTTCTGTCTTGGTGGCGGTTGGAGGAGCGGGGCTCAAGGGCGGAGGAGCGGGAAGTGGAGGAGATGCGGTGGAGGGCATCGTCGATCACGTCTGGGGGGAATCTGCGGTCCTTGAAGAAGGAGGCCATCTGGGTTGTGCGGTGTTGGAATTGGTCCTCCTGGGAGCAGATGCGGCGGAGACGAAGGAATTGGGAATATGGGATGGCGTTTTTACAGGGGGCAGGGTGGGAGGAGGTGTAGTCCAGGTAGCTGTGGGAGTCAGTCGGTTTATAATAGATGTCTGTGTTGAGTCGGTCGCCCGAGATAGAAATGGAAAGGTCTAGGAAGGGGAGGGAGGAGTCTGAGACAGTCCAGGTGAATTTCAGGTCGGGATGGAAGGTGTTAGTAAAGTTGATGAACTGTTCAACCTCCTCGTGGGAGCACGAGGCAGCGCCGATACAGTCATCGATGTAGCGGAGGAAAAGGTGGGGGGTGGTGCCAGTGTAGTTGCGGAAGATGGACTGTTCCGCATATCCTACGAAGAGGCAGGCATAGCTGGGGCCCATGCGGGTGCCCATGGCAACTCCTTTAGTTTGGAGGAAGTGGGAGGATTGAAAAAAGAAGTTATTCAGGGTGAGGACCAGTTCAGTCAGTCGAAGGAGGGTGTCAGTGGAAGGGTACTGGTTAGTGCGGCGGGAAAGGAAGAAGCGGATGGCTTTGAGTCCTTCGTGATGGGGGATGGAGGTGTACAGGGACTGGATGTCCATAGTGAAAATAAGGCATTGGGGACCGGGGAAGCGAAAATCCTGGAGGAGGTGGAGGGCGTGGGTGGTGTCCCGAACGTAGGTGGGGAGTTCTTTCTCATCATAGTCAGGAGCAAATTATCTCCCATATGGAAAGGCAGCTGAAGTTTGGTGATGTACTAGTTCATTGGAACAACATTCTATTCACAACAGTGCTGGGTCAGCTCTCCATAATTTCACCTTGGAGAAATATAAGCAGTTTTGTTAATTGCACATTTTAAGCAAGCACAAAGACTACACAAATCTCTGAATGATGGTAGTCAATGAGTGAGGTAGCAAATTGGTGATTGAGGAAGTTTTTAAAGTTTAACTTTCAGGGTTAATTTCCAATGCAGACCAGTTTGAATTTTGCATTTACCTGCAAAGTATTGTTAAAGTGAAATGGTTTTTGATTAGAGTTCAACAGAAACAAGCTCCCATTTGGAAAGGTAGTCATTTTTAAGTAATTAGCTTAGTAGTTACAGATGGGTTTCTCTCAGCAGTAGTGCTGACTTCTCAGTAGAATTTCAGCAAACGCAACCAGAGGTTTATTTCTTTCCAATACCTTGAGTTTGACAATTCAGTGGGAGAGTAAGGTTATATTAAGGCTTAATTATGAGTGACATTGTGCTTACAAATTCTCATCTGATTTGAACTAATGATTTGAAAACAATTTGCTCCAATGGTCAAGTTTCTGACTTAGATACTGATAACCAAGTCTGTTTTAGACCAATAACCAGTTAGTAAAGTTGGTGATGTGCTTGAGTGAAGTAATTCTATTACAGATGACTTTGGATGATTGGTTTGTGATGCAGAGTAACACCAACAGCTTGGGTTCAAATCCCACAGGCTGAGATTACTATGAAGGCTGCTCCTTCACAACTGTTACCTTCATCAGAGGTGTTGTGACCCTATTTGTTGTTACTTTATTAATACTCTCTGCCAAGGGTTTTGGGATGTTTCTGTATTATACCTTTGTTGATACTCTGTCTAATCATACTTCTCATTCTCTAAGGCTTGTGCATCTCTATCTTGGCCTTAGCAAAGATGAAATCACCTTCGTTCTCTGTAAATGCTATTAACGCCTTTTGAACATTTTGATTTATGTTATACTCATAACCGTGCTCTAGTCCAATGTTTCCACTCTTCTTCTGCTCACTGAACATGTCTCTGCTTATATCAGAGGAGCATCACCACTGACACCTTCATCATTAACATATTCATCTTATTCTAAAATCTTGCTAATGCACTAAGTAAGACAGGAAATGAAGATAATGAC
Organism: Hemiscyllium ocellatum; assembly: GCF_020745735.1. Classification (NCBI taxonomy): domain Eukaryota; kingdom Metazoa; phylum Chordata; class Chondrichthyes; order Orectolobiformes; family Hemiscylliidae; genus Hemiscyllium; species Hemiscyllium ocellatum. The sequence continues at coordinate 38,718 of NW_026867964.1, read as the reverse complement.
TAGTCACAAAGTTCAGCCTGACACAGACTATGTGCATGGGGATTGGGTGGTCAAGGTTACTTCAAGTGTTCATTGAAAGATGTCTTGGCATTGCAATTCAGTATTAATTGTAAAAATTGTTATATTTTAACTGCTGGTCAAATTGGGGTCAATACTATCTCTGAGGATGCTGAAACTGATGGAATCAGTAATCATAATTCCATTGAAAATTATGGAGAGAGTGACTGGATTCTCTGTTGTTGGAGATAGGCATTGCTTGATATTTGCTGAAAATGTATTGCTGGAAAGGTGCAGCAGGTCCGGCAGCATCCAAGGAGCAGGAGAATCGACATTTCGGGCATGAGCCCTTCTTCAGGAAAGAAGCCCTTCCTGAAGAAGGGCTCATGCCCGAAACGTCGATTCTCCTGCTCCTTGGATGCTGCCTGACCTGCTGTGCCTTTCCAGCAACACATTTTCAGCTCTGATCTCCAGCATCTGCAGTCCTCACTTTCTCCTAGATTGCTTGATATTTGTGTGATTTGAATATATTATCACTTACGTCATAGAGTCAAAGAGTCCTACAGCATGGAGCCAGGCCCATCAAGCCAAACTGGTCCATGCTGACCAAAATGGCCATCCATGCTATTTCCCTGCACATGGCCCATATCCTCCTAAACCTTTCCTATCCATGTATTTGTCCAAATGCCTTTTAAATATTACTAACGTGCATGCCTCAATTATTTCCACTGGCAGCTCATTCCATATGCATACCATCCTCTGTGTAAATAAAGGTTGACCCTCAGGTTCGCTTTTATTCTTTCCCCTCTAACCGCAAACTGATAGCCTGAGTGTGTTCTGTTCTGATGTGAAAGGTTGCTTGTCTTTCCTGTACTTCTTGTTACTTGACCTGGATGATCTTCATGAATGTCTGACAGTTTAAAACTTGGTTTGTCTGAATGTGTGTCTGATTAATCATTTTGTCTTCGAATATGATTTTGTCTCTTTAGTCTCATGGTTCTTTCTGCTGTATACACTAAGATTGTTAATCTCAGTAAGAAAAATAAACACATGCCAGGTTTTATCAATGAACAAGTAAATTATACATTAATGCAAACATATCTTTCAATATCATGCAAAAAGCAGATTAATTACTCATGATAATTTAAAATATATTGTCATGTACTGCCTTCAGCTGGGCATGTTAAAGCTGATCTCTTTTTGATCATGCATTCTCACGAGTTCAAGTTTAGAGAAATTTGGTCCATTCCAAATGAACTACCTTATGTCACATACTTTTGGCTTATTACATTCTGTGAGGCTTCTGTGTTGGATCAATGATAATCTTGAACTTGCTATCCTGGGAGCACTTACTTAGTTGGAAATAGGAAGTTGAGATTTTAAACTTTCTTCCCATCAGCAATTCTAATGCTACTCAGCCAAATTGCGACACAGGAGATCCATTCTTCAACAGTAGGGTTTGAAATCTTTATAGCTTTTCAAGGGCATTTTAATCATAGCAGTGTGATGGTGGTATAGTGGTAAGCATAGCTGCCTTCCAAGCAGTTGACCCGGGTTCGATTCCCGGCCATCGCAATGCAGCGTCTTATAAATCGTTCTGTTTGTATATTTTTACTGTTGGACTGAAGCTACATTGGTGATATCATAACATGTATAATTACAATATGTTCTGCAAATCATTTGAAATATTCATTTGCAGACTGTAGTCTGTTATCAGGAAAAGCCAGGCTTTGCAGAAATCTGCTTCAATGTTCTGATGGCCCTTTTTGACATCATCATGCAACATCTATTGATTTAATCAAACTTGAAATCCACTTGACAATAATGAAGCAAATCTGAATAAACCCATCTATGGACAATCCCTTGGTTATTTGGAAGATTTAGTTGACATTCAAAATTGTTCTGCTTGCTTTATTTTACCTATCACTCAGTCATATATTCAGCCTCTGACCATCTGGAAAGTTCTGACCCATTCTAATAACGAATAAAGACATGAATTTATCCAGCACTTCTCTCTCTCTCTCCCTCTCTCTCTCTCCCAGACTGGAAGGTCAAACTATGTCTGTGTGCATAGGAGAAGGGGAGCAAGTGTAATTTCTCCAATGCTGTTGAGAGAAAAGAAACAAAACTGCAAAACATTATTCAGGCAGTTTTTAAAGTTATTGTATGGTTTTATGTATGAAAGATGCTGGGGCCTGACTGGCTTAATGTCTTTCTGCAGAATCAACAAAGCTACGGGAGAATGATATGGGAAGACAATAAACGACACAACCTGGAGCACTGAATGGGAACACACACATTTACTGTGAGAATGAAACATCTTGGAGATCTGGTGTGTACAAGATGTACCATTTGTAATGTATTAAATACTGGTTATTGTGGTTCTGTTACTGAATGAGGTGTGATATAGTCAGTGATATCACAACACCTCCTTTTCACAAAGAATCTGACCTCCTTTACCAATCTGTTTCTGGCAAAGTAGATTCTCCATTCATTTTAAATCTATTTTCATTCTGTTTGTTCTGTCAAACAGCCAGTCCTAATGGTTGGGGCACTGTCCATGTGTCTGCTGTACTTTCCAAATATAAAGCATGGGCGGGTTCACCTGCACCAAACCAAGAGAAAATTTCAAAATGACGGGATAGTTCTGAGAGTACTCAGCACACCAGCTGCGTGAATTTGTCCCCGACCCTCACTTCCCACAGCGAGGACTAAAACCTGGGGTCAGTGGAAACATAGATGTCAAGGTCATATCTTATTAAAATCATTGCAAAACTGAGGATTAACAAGTTGTATTGTAAAAGTGGAATGAAGCCTAGTTAAATATCAGATCCAATTTCAAATTTCACCTTCTGGCCTCAAAAATAATTCATGAGAAGACTTTGTACAGATACCTTCCATTTTCTCAACAGCCCTGTGGACTGGCTATTTGACCATAGATGACATCTAAGCCCAAGGTCCTGAGGCCAATTCTATCCCCACCTGCAACCTCAACCGATACTAAGGAACCAGGTCAGGCTTGTGCTTGAAACACGAGACCTTCATGATTGGGATGGTTCAGTTCAACAGCACCAAACCGAACCAACAGGAGGAATGTTTAACCCACTCCCTTCATGGTGAAAATGTTCCTTAAGATTTTTATGATCAGAGAAGATTATCAAATTGTTTCTCGTGAAATGAGGCACTTGTACAGAAACTGTTGCAGTTTTAGTTGTTGGATGATTGACCAGAAAGATACTTGAGAACCTTGAGGCTCCCCACCCACCTTTATACCGGACTGAGAAGAAATGGATGGCCCCTTATTTACCGCTTTTATTCTGTCAAACAGTAAACATAGGGGAGAAGCGTCAGCTTTGCTTTCACTTCACTGCACATGTGTGGAATATAGCTCTGTGAGATGATCAACCCTCATCCTGCACAATCTCTATTCAAAGTCAATCATTTAATGAACGAAAGTCCATATGTTTGACATTTTGAGCAATGGAGAGTTTAATGAGCTCATCAGTGTATTCCGCGAATTGAAGCAGATCGCGCGACTACAGCGTAAATTGATGAAAGAGATAAAATTGAAGAAGCTGAAGAAAGTGATCATGACCTGAGAACTGCAACAATCGATTGGCGTAAAGTTTACTTACTCCAGTGGAAATAAGGTAAAAAAAAACAGAAGAATTCTTCATGATTACTAAGTGCACGCATTAGTTTCAGAAAAAAATTTGGAAGTTATGATGAGCTTGTAGGAACCATTAAGAAATTTGAATTTTAAATCTTATTTACATGAAAATGATTCTACTGTTCTTTGTTGCAGTTGTTTCTGAGCAATGGTTATGGTCAGGCATGGGAACGTGGTGTGTGTAATCGATGTTAATGTTCATTCTTTTACTCAGAGACTAGAAAAGTTTTGTTCCAAAAACAAATTAAGATATTTGAAAACACTTTAAAATTGAAGACTTCCACTAAAATTCTAACAGAATAAATAAAAATTTAGATCCCACTTGACACAACTGAATAATGTCTTGTGATACCATGCCCAGTCCTATTCAGAGAATATTTTGGTGGATACTCTACACCTCAACTAGTAAACTTCAATCGCACTTCAGCTCTGTTGGACAGTGAACCTCTATCACTCATTCTCTCCATCCAGACAAGGCTGATTTCTGCATGGTTGGAGAAATGGTTGGACTCTCCAACCGGGCAATGCCTTAGCTGGAGAGTCAACGGAATCCCCTCTTTTCATGAAGGCTCAATGGATGAATTGTCACTCAGGCACTGAACTTGACACCAGCAGGACTGTCCTCAGATGAAGGGCCTGAGGATCAGCCATTGCAATGCAATCAGGGGCTTGAGTCCCTGTGGAAAAGAAGGACAGTGACTGTCAGTCCAACTCCAACCAGAGATCTTATAACAGAGCTGGATAACAGGCCAACAGTGAGTGACTGAGTGCGAGGAAGGGAGTCACACAACACAGCACTGGGCAGGGGAGGCAACGCAGTCAGGGCATCTCTTAGCATCTGCCTCCTTCCCAAAGCTGCATGGTCCTTTGATCAGACACTTTCTATCATTTAAAATGGTCATTTTTTCCACAGCAAAAGATGGCTAATCCAAGATGGAGAATGGGAGAAAATCGTGGCTGTAAGAGCTGCTCCTTTTTTGAGATTTTTACAGTGTTAGAGTTGAATTCCTCGAATTCTTGGAGCAGTAATTACTCTTTTCTAAGCTGTTGCTTTGTTTTGGAACTTCGGGGGAAAAAACAAAACAAAGGGTAGGTTTAAAAAAAGAGTGGAAATTAGAGAGCAGGTACCACATGACAGGTGAAGAAAGGAGCGGCGAACCTGCACCGGACCAAGAAGTGAACTTGCACAGCTGACTGGCTGTGCTGTGTAGTTTTAAGCATCTTTAGACATTAGAGCTTTCCCTTAAAAAATAAACAAACAGTGAAATTCACAGCTGACGTTGGAGGGATCTCTGGAGAACCGCTCAAGCAGGGGAACACCTCCGAGTTTTGTTTGAAAGACTAACTTACTGTATTTTTGAAAATCCAAAATGCGTATGTTTATATGTTTTATTGAGACCTGTCTCTTGATTAAACTTTCTGAAAACATAAAACATAAATACCAAGTTATCATAGAGCAATGTTTTTGGAGCAGTAAAACTGTGCGATTTTTCCGCTGTAAAATGTTAAAGTGCAAAGACAGCCGTCAGTAGTGATGTCCTTTCCGATCTGATGTGGGAGATTAGGGAGAATTTTAATGTTACGTCCTGCAGACATAACCATTAGTGTGTTTGGTTGTGAATCCTATGGGAGAGCATAGATAGGTTAGAGCGGCAGTCACAGCAATGGGGAAGTTACAGGAGCCAGGGGTGTGATATAAAAGATTTTGATTCGGCCACATTTGGAATACTGCGTACAATTCTGGTCACCATATTACCAAAAGAATGTGGATGCTTTGGAGAGCCATTCCTGATGAAGGACTTTTGCCTGAAACATCGATTTTCCTGGTTCCTCGGATGCTGCCTCACCTGCTGTGCTTTTCCAGCATCACTCTAATCTAGACGCTGATCTCCAGCATCTGCAGTCCCGACTTTTGCCTGCTTTGAGAGGGTGGAGAGGAGGTCCTCCAGGATGTTGCCTGGTGTGAAGGTGCTGGCATTGAAGAGAGGTTGTGTAGATTAGAATTATTTTCATTAGAAAGACAAAGGTTGAGGGGGCACCTAATTGAGGTCTACACAATAATGACAGGTATAGACAGTGTGGATAGCACAAAGCTTTTTACCAGAGTTGGGGGATTCAAATACAAGGGGTCACGAGTTCAAAATGAGAGGGGAAAAGTTTAATGGAGATAAGCGTGGAACGTTCTTTACACAGATGTTGGTGGCTGCCTGGACCGCATTGCCAGCAGAGATGATAGAGGCGGTGATGATAGCGTCATTTAAGATGTATCTAGACTGATAAATGAATGGGCAGGGAGCAGATGAATACAGCTCTTTAGAAAATAGGTGACAGGTTTAGATAGAGGATATGGATTAGCGCAAGCTTGGAGTGCCTGTAACTGCGCTGTAATATTCTATGTTCTTTGTTCTTTTGTTCTTGATGGATGGCAATTTCAAAAAGGTAGAAAAATGCAGATGCAGTTGGGTAGACGGGTTACCTCGAGGAAAGACAAGAAAGGCAACAAGTGGCGCAGGAGACTTCTGTGGCTATTCTTATCCCAAACAAGTATGTTGTTTTGGAAAATGTAGGGGTTGATGAACTCTCGGGGAATGTAGCACTGATGCCCAGGTTTGTGGTATCGAGACTAACTCTAATGTAATGAAAAGATTTGTCAGGTTGCAAGTGATCAATTGCGAAAGGGAACTGTCTAGGCAGAGACATAGACAGATGTTTCTGCCGTTGACAATGAGACATCAGAATGGTGTGTTGCCTCCCTGGTGCCAGAGTTAAGGAAAACACCGAGAGGGTGCAGACTATTCTCAACTTGTGCAGAGACCAGCAGGAGATGGCTGTACACATTAGGGCGACATAGGAAGAGGAAAGGATACAGTTTTGAGTAGAGAAAATAGGAAATTTGGCAGGCGGTTAAAAAACAGGTTTTCACGTGTAGGAATACCTGGATTACTCCAAGTGCTACGAGCAAATGAGGGTCGGGTTAGGATAATAGAGCAGATGCTTTTTTTCTACATCAACTCCGACACATCAAACGGAACCTTCATGCGCATCTTCCTTGTTTTGGAGCTGATGGTGATGTGGCAGTGCGTGTGGGAGTGTCGGTGTCTGCGGCTTGTGGTGGGGTGGATTGTGTCGAGCAGAGAGTGGATGCTGGGGGTAGGGACTGTGCGTGGTGTTGGAGGGATGATGACGAGGCTGCCTCATGAGCACCGTTCTTACTTTGGCGGTGCTGTGTTGTAAGCTTGCTGATGGCTTGGACGGTGCCAGAGGTGTGTGTTGAGGAGGGTTGTTACAGTAGAGAGAGGACGGTGCGACAATGGAGTGGGGGTGATGAAGAGAGATGGCGGCTTGGAATCGGCCCTGCACAGCCGGGGCTGCCAGTCTTTCCCACTGAATTGTGTGGATTGTGTCAGAATGGCTGCGCGACAGTGTGAAGCGTGAACGTCTTACCCGGCTCAGGCCGGAGCCGGCCAGGAGCCCGGGTAGCTCAGTCGGTAGAGCATCAGACTTTTAATCTGAGGGTCCAGGGTTCAAGTCCCTGCTCGGGCGGGTCGCTTTTAAATTGCACTGCCACGGAACAACAGAGAAGGCGGTGCGAGCAAATCAGACTCAATGGCCCTCCCGTTCTGGCGGTGGCGGAAGCAAGCACAGGCCCGTTTTGCCTGCATTTCCGAACTGTCGCAGGTGCTGCCAAACTCGCGGTGTTTCTCCCGCAACGCGTGACTTCTGTTTGAATTGATCTCTTTCAGATCCTCCAAATTTGCGAAATCAGAAATTAGCATAGAATCCCTCGATTGTGGAAACAGGCGACCGACTCTCCCAAGAGCATCCCCCAGGCAGCCAAACCCTTACCGCATGACTATGCATTTACCCCGAACAAATGCACCGAAACTACACATCCCTGAAAACAATGGGCAATTTAGCATGGCCAGAACACCGGAGCTGCACACTTTTGGTCTGTGGGAGGAAAGCGGATCCGTCGGACGAAATCCACGCAGACACGGGGAGAATGGGCAAACTCCACGCAGGGAGTCGACCGAAGTTCGAATCCGACATGGGTCCGTGGCGCTGGGAGGCAGCAGTGAAATCCTGATTATATTTGCACATGCTGAAGTTTCGATTTATGGAGACAGCTCTCATCGATGGTCTGCCTTTTTTCTACATCAACTCCGACACATCAAACGGAACCTTCATGCGCATCTTCCTTGTTTTGGAGCTGATGGTGATGTGGCAGTGCGTGTGGGAGTGTCGGTGTCTGCGGCTTGTGGTGGGGTGGATTGTGTCGAGCAGAGAGTGGATGCTGGGGGTAGGGACTGTGCGTGGTGTTGGAGGGATGATGACGAGGCTGCCTCATGAGCACCGTTCTTACTTTGGCGGTGCTGTGTTGTAAGCTTGCTGATGGCTTGGACGCTGCCAGTCTTTCCCACTGAATTGTGTGGATTGTGTCAGAATGGCTGCGCGACAGTGTGAAGCGTGAACGTCTTACCCGGCTCAGGCCGGAGCTGGCCAGGAGCCCGGGTAGCTCAGTCGGTAGAGCATCAGACTTTTAATCTGAGGGTCCAGGGTTCAAGTCCCTGCTCGGGCGGGTCGCTTTTAAATTGCACTGCCACGGAACAACAGAGAAGGCGGTGCGAGCAAATCAGACTCAATGGCCCTCCCGTTCTGGCGGTGGCGGAAGCAAGCACAGGCCCGTTTTGCCTGCATTTCCGAACTGTCGCAGGTGCTGCCAAACTCGCGGTGTTTCTCCCGCAACGCGTGACTTCTGTTTGAATTGATCTCTTTCAGATCCTCCAAATTTGCGAAATCAGAAATTAGCATAGAATCCCTCGACTGTGGAAACAGGCGACCGACTCTCCCAAGAGCATCCCCCAGGCAGCCAAACCCTTACCGCATGACTATGCATTTACCCCGAACAAATGCACCGAAACTACACATCCCTGAAAACAATGGGCAATTTAGCATGGCCAGAACACCGGACCTGCACACTTTTGGTCTGTGGGAGGAAAGCGGATCCGTCGGACGAAATCCACGCAGACACGGGGAGAATGGGCAAACTCCACGCAGGGAGTCGACCGAAGTTCGAATCCGACATGGGTCCGTGGCGCTGGGAGGCAGCAGTGAAATCCTGATTATATTTGCACATGCTGAAGTTTCGATTTATGGAGACAGCTCTCATCGATGGTCTGCCTTTTTTCTACATCAACTCCGACACATCAAACGGAACCTTCATGCGCATCTTCCTTGTTTTGGAGCTGATGGTGATGTGGCAGTGCGTGTGGGAGTGTCGGTGTCTGCGGCTTGTGGTGGGGTGGATTGTGTCGAGCAGAGAGTGGATGCTGGGGGTAGGGACTGTGCGTGGTGTTGGAGGGATGATGACGAGGCTGCCTCATGAGCACCGTTCTTACTTTGGCGGTGCTGTGTTGTAAGCTTGCTGATGGCTTGGACGGTGCCAGAGGTGTGTGTTGAGGAGGGTTGTTACAGTAGAGAGAGGACGGTGCGACAATGGAGTGGGGGTGATGAAGAGAGATGGCGGCTTGGAATCGGCCCTGCACAGCCGGGGCTGCCAGTCTTTCCCACTGAATTGTGTGGATTGTGTCAGAATGGCTGCGCGACAGTGTGAAGCGTGAACGTCTTACCCGGCTCAGGCCGGGGCCGTCTAGGAGCCCGGGTAGCTCAGTCGGTAGATCATCAGACTTTTAATCTGAGGGTCCAGGGTTCAAGTCCCTGCTCGGGCGGGTCGCTTTTAAATTGCACTGCCACGGAACAACAGAGAAGGCGGTGCGAGCAAATCAGACTCAATGGCCCTCCCGTTCTGGCGGTGGCGGAAGCAAGCACAGGCCCGTTTTGCCTGCATTTCCGAACTGTCGCAGGTGCTGCCAAACTCGCGGTGTTTCTCCGCAACGCGTGACTTCTGTTTGAATTGATCTCTTTCAGATCCTCCAAATTTGCGAAATCAGAAATTAGCATAGAATCCCTCGACTGTGGAAACAGGCGACCGACTCTCCCAAGAGCATCCCCCAGGCAGCCAAACCCTTACCGCATGACTATGCATTTACCCCGAACAAATGCACCGAAACTACACATCCCTGAAAACAATGGGCAATTTAGCATGGCCAGAACACCGGAGCTGCACACTTTTGGTCTGTGGGAGGAAAGCGGATCCGTCGGACGAAATCCACGCAGACACGGGGAGAATGGGCAAACTCCACGCAGGGAGTCGACCGAAGTTCGAATCCGACATGGGTCCGTGGCGCTGGGAGGCAGCAGTGAAATCCTGATTATATTTGCACATGCTGAAGTTTCGATTTATGGAGACAGCTCTCATCGATGGTCTGCCTTTTTTCTACATCAACTCCGACACATCAAACGGAACCTTCATGCGCATCTTCCTTGTTTTGGAGCTGATGGTGATGTGGCAGTGCGTGTGGGAGTGTCGGTGTCTGCGGCTTGTGGTGGGGTGGATTGTGTCGAGCAGAGAGTGGATGCTGGGGTAGGGACTGTGCGTGGTGTTGGAGGGATGATGACGAGGCTGCCTCATGAGCACCGTTCTTACTTTGGCGGTGCTGTGTTGTAAGCTTGCTGATGGCTTGGACGGTGCCAGAGGTGTGTGTTGAGGAGGGTTGTTACAGTAGAGAGAGGACGGTGCGACAATGGAGTGGGGGTGATGAAGAGAGATGGCGGCTTGGAATCGGCCCTGCACAGCCGGGGCTGCCAGTCTTTCCCACTGAATTGTGTGGATTGTGTCAGAATGGCTGCGCGACAGTGTGAAGCGTGAACGTCTTACCCGGCTCAGGCCGGGCCGGCCAGGAGCCCGGGTAGCTCAGTCGGTAGAGCATCAGACTTTTAATCTGAGGGTCCAGGGTTCAAGTCCCTGCTCGGGCGGGTCGCTTTTAAATTGCACTGCCACGGAACAACAGAGAAGGCGGTGCGAGCAAATCAGACTCAATGGCCCTCCCGTTCTGGCGGTGGCGGAAGCAAGCACAGGCCCGTTTTGCCTGCATTTCCGAACTGTCGCAGGTGCTGCCAAACTCGCGGTGTTTCTCCCGCAACGCGTGACTTCTGTTTGAATTGATCTCTTTCAGATCCTCCAAATTTGCGAAATCAGAAATTAGCATAGAATCCCTCGACTGTGGAAACAGGCGACCGACTCTCCCAAGAGCATCCCCCAGGCAGCCAAACCCTTACCGCATGACTATGCATTTACCCCGAACAAATGCACCGAAACTACACATCCCTGAAAACAATGGGCAATTTAGCATGGCCAGAACACCGGAGCTGCACACTTTTGGTCTGTGGGAGGAAAGCGGATCCGTCGGACGAAATCCACGCAGACACGGGGAGAATGGGCAAACTCCACGCAGGGAGTCGACCGAAGTTCGAATCCGACATGGGTCCGTGGCGCTGGGAGGCAGCAGTGAAATCCTGATTATATTTGCACATGCTGAAGTTTCGATTTATGGAGACAGCTCTCATCGATGGTCTGCCTTTTTTCTACATCAACTCCGACACATCAAACGGAACCTTCATGCGCATCTTCCTTGTTTTGGAGCTGATGGTGATGTGGCAGTGCGTGTGGGAGTGTCGGTGTCTGCGGCTTGTGGTGGGGTGGATTGTGTCGAGCAGAGAGTGGATGCTGGGGGTAGGGACTGTGCGTGGTGTTGGAGGGATGATGACGAGGCTGCCTCATGAGCACCGTTCTTACTTGGCGGTGCTGTGTTGTAAGCTTGCTGATGGCTTGGACGCTGCCAGTCTTTCCCACTGAATTGTGTGGATTGTGTCAGAATGGCTGCGCGACAGTGTGAAGCGTGAACGTCTTACCCGGCTCAGGCCGGAGCCGGCCAGGAGCCCGGGTAGCTCAGTCGGCAGAGCATCAGACTTTTAATCTGAGGGTCCAGGGTTCAAGTCCCTGCTCGGGCGGGTCGCTTTTAAATTGCACTGCCACGGAACAACAGAGAAGGCGGTGCGAGCAAATCAGACTCAATGGCCCTCCCGTTCTGGCGGTGGCGGAAGCAAGCACAGGCCCGTTTTGCCTGCATTTCCGAACTGTCGCAGGTGCTGCCAAACTCGCGGTGTTTCTCCCGCAACGCGTGACTTCTGTTTGAATTGATCTCTTTCAGATCCTCCAAATTTGCGAAATCAGAAATTAGCATAGAATCCCTCGACTGTGGAAACTGGCGACCGACTCTCCCAAGAGCATCCCCCAGGCAGCCAAACCCTTACCGCATGACTATGCATTTACCCCGAACAAATGCACCGAAACTACACATCCCTGAAAACAATGGGCAATTTAGCATGGCCAGAACACCGGACCTGCACACTTTTGGTCTGTGGGAGGAAAGCGGATCCGTCGGACGAAATCCACGCAGACACGGGGAGAATGGGCAAACTCCACGCAGGGAGTCGACCGAAGTTCGAATCCGACATGGGTCCGTGGCGCTGGGAGGCAGCAGTGAAATCCTGATTATATTTGCACATGCTGAAGTTTCGATTTATGGAGACAGCTCTCATCGATGGTCTGCCTTTTTTCTACATCAACTCCGACACATCAAACGGAACCTTCATGCGCATCTTCCTTGTTTTGGAGCTGATGGTGATGTGGCAGTGCGTGTGGGAGTGTCGGTGTCTGCGGCTTGTGGTGGGGTGGATTGTGTCGAGCAGAGAGTGGATGCTGGGGGTAGGGACTGTGCGTGGTGTTGGAGGGATGATGACGAGGCTGCCTCATGAGCACCGTTCTTACTTTGGCGGTGCTGTGTTGTAAGCTTGCTGATGGCTTGGACGGTGCCAGAGGTGTGTGTTGAGGAGGGTTGTTACAGTAGAGAGAGGACGGTGCGACAATGGAGTGGGGGTGATGAAGAGAGATGGCGGCTTGGAATCGGCCCTGCACAGCCGGGGCTGCCAGTCTTTCCCACTGAATTGTGTGGATTGTGTCAGAATGGCTGCGCGACAGTGTGAAGCGTGAACGTCTTACCCGGCTCAGGCCGGAGCCGGCCAGGAGCCCGGGTAGCTCAGTCGGTAGAGCATCAGACTTTTAATCTGAGGGTCCAGGGTTCAAGTCCCTGCTCGGGCGGGTCGCTTTTAAATTGCACTGCCACGGAACAACAGAGAAGGCGGTGCGAGCAAATCAGACTCAATGGCGCTCCCGTTCTGGCGGTGGCGGAAGCAAGCACAGGCCCGTTTTGCCTGCATTTCCGAACTGTCGCAGGTGCTGCCAAACTCGCGGTGTTTCTCCCGCAACGCGTGACTTCTGTTTGAATTGATCTCTTTCAGATCCTCCAAATTTGCGAAATCAGAAATTAGCATAGAATCCCTCGACTGTGGAAACAGGCGACCGACTCTCCCAAGAGCATCCCCCAGGCAGCCAAACCCTTACCGCATGACTATGCATTTACCCCGAACAAATGCACCGAAACTACACATCCCTGAAAACAATGGGCAATTTAGCATGGCCAGAACACCGGAGCTGCACACTTTTGGTCTGTGGGAGGAAAGCGGATCCGTCGGACGAAATCCACGCAGACACGGGGAGAATGGGCAAACTCCACGCAGGGAGTCGACCGAAGTTCGAATCCGACATGGGTCCGTGGCGCTGGGAGGCAGCAGTGAAATCCTGATTATATTTGCACATGCTGAAGTTTCGATTTATGGAGACAGCTCTCATCGATGGTCTGCCTTTTTTCTACATCAACTCCGACACATCAAACGGAACCTTCATGCGCATCTTCCTTGTTTTGGAGCTGATGGTGATGTGGCAGTGCGTGTGGGAGTGTCGGTGTCTGCGGCTTGTGGTGGGGTGGATTGTGTCGAGCAGAGAGTGGATGCTGGGGGTAGGGACTGTGCGTGGTGTTGGAGGGATGATGACGAGGCTGCCTCATGAGCACCGTTCTTACTTTGGCGGTGCTGTGTTGTAAGCTTGCTGATGGCTTGGACGGTGCCAGAGGTGTGTGTTGAGGAGGGTTGTTACAGTAGAGAGAGGACGGTGCGACAATGGAGTGGGGGTGATGAAGAGAGATGGCGGCTTGGAATCGGCCCTGCACAGCCGGGGCTGCCAGTCTTTCCCACTGAATTGTGTGGATTGTGTCAGAATGGCTGCGCGACAGTGTGAAGCGTGAACGTCTTACCCGGCTCAGGCCGGGGCCGGCCAGGAGCCCGGGTAGCTCAGTCGGTAGAGCATCAGACTTTTAATCTGAGGGTCCAGGGTTCAAGTCCCTGCTCGGGCGGGTCGCTTTTAAATTGCACTGCCACGGAACAACAGAGAAGGCGGTGCGAGCAAATCAGACTCAATGGCCCTCCCGTTCTGGCGGTGGCGGAAGCAAGCACAGGCCCGTTTTGCCTGCATTTCCGAACTGTCGCAGGTGCTGCCAAACTCGCGGTGTTTCTCCGCAACGCGTGACTTCTGTTTGAATTGATCTCTTTCAGATCCTCCAAATTTGCGAAATCAGAAATTAGCATAGAATCCCTCGACTGTGGAAACAGGCGACCGACTCTCCCAAGAGCATCCCCCAGGCAGCCAAACCCTTACCGCATGACTATGCATTTACCCCGAACAAATGCACCGAAACTACACATCCCTGAAAACAATGGGCAATTTAGCATGGCCAGAACACCGGAGCTGCACACTTTTGGTCTGTGGGAGGAAAGCGGATCCGTCGGACGAAATCCACGCAGACACGGGGAGAATGGGCAAACTCCACGCAGGGAGTCGACCGAAGTTCGAATCCGACATGGGTCCGTGGCGCTGGGAGGCAGCAGTGAAATCCTGATTATATTTGCACATGCTGAAGTTTCGATTTATGGAGACAGCTCTCATCGATGGTCTGCCTTTTTTCTACATCAACTCCGACACATCAAACGGAACCTTCATGCGCATCTTCCTTGTTTTGGAGCTGATGGTGATGTGGCAGTGCGTGTGGGAGTGTCGGTGTCTGCGGCTTGTGGTGGGGTGGATTGTGTCGAGCAGAGAGTGGATGCTGGGGGTAGGGACTGTGCGTGGTGTTGGAGGGATGATGACGAGGCTGCCTCATGAGCACCGTTCTTACTTTGGCGGTGCTGTGTTGTAAGCTTGCTGATGGCTTGGACGGTGCCAGAGGTGTGTGTTGAGGAGGGTTGTTACAGTAGAGAGAGGACGGTGCGACAATGGAGTGGGGGTGATGAAGAGAGATGGCGGCTTGGAATCGGCCCTGCACAGCCGGGGCTGCCAGTCTTTCCCACTGAATTGTGTGGATTGTGTCAGAATGGCTGCGCGACAGTGTGAAGCGTGAACGTCTTACCCGGCTCAGGCCGGGGCCGGCCAGGAGCCCGGGTAGCTCAGTCGGTAGAGCATCAGACTTTTAATCTGAGGGTCCAGGGTTCAAGTCCCTGCTCGGGCGGGTCGCTTTTAAATTGCACTGCCACGGAACAACAGAGAAGGCGGTGCGAGCAAATCAGACTCAATGGCCCTCCCGTTCTGGCGGTGGCGGAAGCAAGCACAGGCCCGTTTTGCCTGCATTTCCGAACTGTCGCAGGTGCTGCCAAACTCGCGGTGTTTCTCCCGCAACGCGTGACTTCTGTTTGAATTGATCTCTTTCAGATCCTCCAAATTTGCGAAATCAGAAATTAGCATAGAATCCCTCGACTGTGGAAACAGGCGACCGACTCTCCCAAGAGCATCCCCCAGGCAGCCAAACCCTTACCGCATGACTATGCATTTACCCCGAACAAATGCACCGAAACTACACATCCCTGAAAACAATGGGCAATTTAGCATGGCCAGAACACCGGAGCTGCACACTTTTGGTCTGTGGGAGGAAAGCGGATCCGTCGGACGAAATCCACGCAGACACGGGGAGAATGGGCAAACTCCACGCAGGGAGTCGACCGAAGTTCGAATCCGACATGGGTCCGTGGCGCTGGGAGGCAGCAGTGAAATCCTGATTATATTTGCACATGCTGAAGTTTCGATTTATGGAGACAGCTCTCATCGATGGTCTGCCTTTTTTCTACATCAACTCCGACACATCAAACGGAACCTTCATGCGCATCTTCCTTGTTTTGGAGCTGATGGTGATGTGGCAGTGCGTGTGGGAGTGTCGGTGTCTGCGGCTTGTGGTGGGGTGGATTGTGTCGAGCAGAGAGTGGATGCTGGGGGTAGGGACTGTGCGTGGTGTTGGAGGGATGATGACGAGGCTGCCTCATGAGCACCGTTCTTACTTTGGCGGTGCTGTGTTGTAAGCTTGCTGATGGCTTGGACGGTGCCAGAGGTGTGTGTTGAGGAGGGTTGTTACAGTAGAGAGAGGACGGTGCGACAATGGAGTGGGGGTGATGAAGAGAGATGGCGGCTTGGAATCGGCCCTGCACAGCCGGGGCTGCCAGTCTTTCCCACTGAATTGTGTGGATTGTGTCAGAATGGCTGCGCGACAGTGTGAAGCGTGAACGTCTTACCCGGCTCAGGCCGGGGCCGGCCAGGAGCCCGGGTAGCTCAGTCGGTAGAGCATCAGACTTTTAATCTGAGGGTCCAGGGTTCAAGTCCCTGCTCGGGCGGGTCGCTTTTAAATTGCACTGCCACGGAACAACAGAGAAGGCGGTGCGAGCAAATCAGACTCAATGGCCCTCCCGTTCTGGCGGTGGCGGAAGCAAGCACAGGCCCGTTTTGCCTGCATTTCCGAACTGTCGCAGGTGCTGCCAAACTCGCGGTGTTTCTCCGCAACGCGTGACTTCTGTTTGAATTGATCTCTTTCAGATCCTCCAAATTTGCGAAATCAGAAATTAGCATAGAATCCCTCGACTGTGGAAACAGGCGACCGACTCTCCCAAGAGCATCCCCCAGGCAGCCAAACCCTTACCGCATGACTATGCATTTACCCCGAACAAATGCACCGAAACTACACATCCCTGAAAACAATGGGCAATTTAGCATGGCCAGAACACCGGAGCTGCACACTTTTGGTCTGTGGGAGGAAAGCGGATCCGTCGGACGAAATCCACGCAGACACGGGGAGAATGGGCAAACTCCACGCAGGGAGTCGACCGAAGTTCGAATCCGACATGGGTCCGTGGCGCTGGGAGGCAGCAGTGAAATCCTGATTATATTTGCACATGCTGAAGTTTCGATTTATGGAGACAGCTCTCATCGATGGTCTGCCTTTTTTCTACATCAACTCCGACACATCAAACGGAACCTTCATGCGCATCTTCCTTGTTTTGGAGCTGATGGTGATGTGGCAGTGCGTGTGGGAGTGTCGGTGTCTGCGGCTTGTGGTGGGGTGGATTGTGTCGAGCAGAGAGTGGATGCTGGGGGTAGGGACTGTGCGTGGTGTTGGAGGGATGATGACGAGGCTGCCTCATGAGCACCGTTCTTACTTTGGCGGTGCTGTGTTGTAAGCTTGCTGATGGCTTGGACGGTGCCAGAGGTGTGTGTTGAGGAGGGTTGTTACAGTAGAGAGAGGACGGTGCGACAATGGAGTGGGGGTGATGAAGAGAGATGGCGGCTTGGAATCGGCCCTGCACAGCCGGGGCTGCCAGTCTTTCCCACTGAATTGTGTGGATTGTGTCAGAATGGCTGCGCGACAGTGTGAAGCGTGAACGTCTTACCCGGCTCAGGCCGGGGCCGGCCAGGAGCCCGGGTAGCTCAGTCGGTAGAGCATCAGACTTTTAATCTGAGGGTCCAGGGTTCAAGTCCCTGCTCGGGCGGGTCGCTTTTAAATTGCACTGCCACGGAACAACAGAGAAGGCGGTGCGAGCAAATCAGACTCAATGGCCCTCCCGTTCTGGCGGTGGCGGAAGCAAGCACAGGCCCGTTTTGCCTGCATTTCCGAACTGTCGCAGGTGCTGCCAAACTCGCGGTGTTTCTCCGCAACGCGTGACTTCTGTTTGAATTGATCTCTTTCAGATCCTCCAAATTTGCGAAATCAGAAATTAGCATAGAATCCCTCGACTGTGGAAACAGGCGACCGACTCTCCCAAGAGCATCCCCCAGGCAGCCAAACCCTTACCGCATGACTATGCATTTACCCCGAACAAATGCACCGAAACTACACATCCCTGAAAACAATGGGCAATTTAGCATGGCCAGAACACCGGACCTGCACACTTTTGGTCTGTGGGAGGAAAGCGGATCCGTCGGACGAAATCCACGCAGACACGGGGAGAATGGGCAAACTCCACGCAGGGAGTCGACCGAAGTTCGAATCCGACATGGGTCCGTGGCGCTGGGAGGCAGCAGTGAAATCCTGATTATATTTGCACATGCTGAAGTTTCGATTTATGGAGACAGCTCTCATCGATGGTCTGCCTTTTTTCTACATCAACTCCGACACATCAAACGGAACCTTCATGCGCATCTTCCTTGTTTTGGAGCTGATGGTGATGTGGCAGTGCGTGTGGGAGTGTCGGTGTCTGCGGCTTGTGGTGGGGTGGATTGTGTCGAGCAGAGAGTGGATGCTGGGGGTAGGGACTGTGCGTGGTGTTGGAGGGATGATGACGAGGCTGCCTCATGAGCACCGTTCTTACTTTGGCGGTGCTGTGTTGTAAGCTTGCTGATGGCTTGGACGGTGCCAGAGGTGTGTGTTGAGGAGGGTTGTTACAGTAGAGAGAGGACGGTGCGACAATGGAGTGGGGGTGATGAAGAGAGATGGCGGCTTGGAATCGGCCCTGCACAGCCGGGGCTGCCAGTCTTTCCCACTGAATTGTGTGGATTGTGTCAGAATGGCTGCGCGACAGTGTGAAGCGTGAACGTCTTACCCGGCTCAGGCCGGGCCGGCCAGGAGCCCGGGTAGCTCAGTCGGTAGAGCATCAGACTTTTAATCTGAGGGTCCAGGGTTCAAGTCCCTGCTCGGGCGGGTCGCTTTTAAATTGCACTGCCACGGAACAACAGAGAAGGCGGTGCGAGCAAATCAGACTCAATGGCGCTCCCGTTCTGGCGGTGGCGGAAGCAAGCACAGGCCCGTTTTGCCTGCATTTCCGAACTGTCGCAGGTGCTGCCAAACTCGCGGTGTTTCTCCCGCAACGCGTGACTTCTGTTTGAATTGATCTCTTTCAGATCCTCCAAATTTGCGAAATCAGAAATTAGCATAGAATCCCTCGACTGTGGAAACAGGCGACCGACTCTCCCAAGAGCATCCCCCAGGCAGCCAAACCCTTACCGCATGACTATGCATTTACCCCGAACAAATGCACCGAAACTACACATCCCTGAAAACAATGGGCAATTTAGCATGGCCAGAACACCGGAGCTGCACACTTTTGGTCTGTGGGAGGAAAGCGGATCCGTCGGACGAAATCCACGCAGACACGGGGAGAATGGGCAAACTCCACGCAGGGAGTCGACCGAAGTTCGAATCCGACATGGGTCCGTGGCGCTGGGAGGCAGCAGTGAAATCCTGATTATATTTGCACATGCTGAAGTTTCGATTTATGGAGACAGCTCTCATCGATGGTCTGCCTTTTTTCTACATCAACTCCGACACATCAAACGGAACCTTCATGCGCATCTTCCTTGTTTTGGAGCTGATGGTGATGTGGCAGTGCGTGTGGGAGTGTCGGTGTCTGCGGCTTGTGGTGGGGTGGATTGTGTCGAGCAGAGAGTGGATGCTGGGGGTAGGGACTGTGCGTGGTGTTGGAGGGATGATGACGAGGCTGCCTCATGAGCACCGTTCTTACTTTGGCGGTGCTGTGTTGTAAGCTTGCTGATGGCTTGGACGCTGCCAGTCTTTCCCACTGAATTGTGTGGATTGTGTCAGAATGGCTGCGCGACAGTGTGAAGCGTGAACGTCTTACCCGGCTCAGGCCGGAGCCGGCCAGGAGCCCGGGTAGCTCAGTCGGCAGAGCATCAGACTTTTAATCTGAGGGTCCAGGGTTCAAGTCCCTGCTCGGGCGGGTCGCTTTTAAATTGCACTGCCACGGAACAACAGAGAAGGCGGTGCGAGCAAATCAGACTCAATGGCCCTCCCGTTCTGGCGGTGGCGGAAGCAAGCACAGGCCCGTTTTGCCTGCATTTCCGAACTGTCGCAGGTGCTGCCAAACTCGCGGTGTTTCTCCCGCAACGCGTGACTTCTGTTTGAATTGATCTCTTTCAGATCCTCCAAATTTGCGAAATCAGAAATTAGCATAGAATCCCTCGACTGTGGAAACAGGCGACCGACTGTGGAAACAGGCGACCGACTCTCCCAAGAGCATCCCCCAGGCAGCCAAACCCTTACCGCATGACTATGCATTTACCCCGAACAAATGCACCGAAACTACACATCCCTGAAAACAATGGGCAATTTAGCATGGCCAGAACACCGGAGCTGCACACTTTTGGTCTGTGGGAGGAAAGCGGATCCGTCGGACGAAATCCACGCAGACACGGGGAGAATGGGCAAACTCCACGCAGGGAGTCGACCGAAGTTCGAATCCGACATGGGTCCGTGGCGCTGGGAGGCAGCAGTGAAATCCTGATTATATTTGCACATGCTGAAGTTTCGATTTATGGAGACAGCTCTCATCGATGGTCTGCCTTTTTTCTACATCAACTCCGACACATCAAACGGAACCTTCATGCGCATCTTCCTTGTTTTGGAGCTGATGGTGATGTGGCAGTGCGTGTGGGAGTGTCGGTGTCTGCGGCTTGTGGTGGGGTGGATTGTGTCGAGCAGAGAGTGGATGCTGGGGGTAGGGACTGTGCGTGGTGTTGGAGGGATGATGACGAGGCTGCCTCATGAGCACCGTTCTTACTTTGGCGGTGCTGTGTTGTAAGCTTGCTGATGGCTTGGACGGTGCCAGAGGTGTGTGTTGAGGAGGGTTGTTACAGTAGAGAGAGGACGGTGCGACAATGGAGTGGGGGTGATGAAGAGAGATGGCGGCTTGGAATCGGCCCTGCACAGCCGGGGCTGCCAGTCTTTCCCACTGAATTGTGTGGATTGTGTCAGAATGGCTGCGCGACAGTGTGAAGCGTGAACGTCTTACCCGGCTCAGGCCGGAGCCGGCCAGGAGCCCGGGTAGCTCAGTCGGTAGAGCATCAGACTTTTAATCTGAGGGTCCAGGGTTCAAGTCCCTGCTCGGGCGGGTCGCTTTTAAATTGCACTGCCACGGAACAACAGAGAAGGCGGTGCGAGCAAATCAGACTCAATGGCCCTCCCGTTCTGGCGGTGGCGGAAGCAAGCACAGGCCCGTTTTGCCTGCATTTCCGAACTGTCGCAGGTGCTGCCAAACTCGCGGTGTTTCTCCCGCAACGCGTGACTTCTGTTTGAATTGATCTCTTTCAGATCCTCCAAATTTGCGAAATCAGAAATTAGCATAGAATCCCTCGACTGTGGAAACAGGCGACCGACTCTCCCAAGAGCATCCCCCAGGCAGCCAAACCCTTACCGCATGACTATGCATTTACCCCGAACAAATGCACCGAAACTACACATCCCTGAAAACAATGGGCAATTTAGCATGGCCAGAACACCGGAGCTGCACACTTTTGGTCTGTGGGAGGAAAGCGGATCCGTCGGACGAAATCCACGCAGACACGGGGAGAATGGGCAAACTCCACGCAGGGAGTCGACCGAAGTTCGAATCCGACATGGGTCCGTGGCGCTGGGAGGCAGCAGTGAAATCCTGATTATATTTGCACATGCTGAAGTTTCGATTTATGGAGACAGCTCTCATCGATGGTCTGCCTTTTTTCTACATCAACTCCGACACATCAAACGGAACCTTCATGCGCATCTTCCTTGTTTTGGAGCTGATGGTGATGTGGCAGTGCGTGTGGGAGTGTCGGTGTCTGCGGCTTGTGGTGGGGTGGATTGTGTCGAGCAGAGAGTGGATGCTGGGGGTAGGGACTGTGCGTGGTGTTGGAGGGATGATGACGAGGCTGCCTCATGAGCACCGTTCTTACTTTGGCGGTGCTGTGTTGTAAGCTTGCTGATGGCTTGGACGGTGCCAGAGGTGTGTGTTGAGGAGGGTTGTTACAGTAGAGAGAGGACGGTGCGACAATGGAGTGGGGGTGATGAAGAGAGATGGCGGCTTGGAATCGGCCCTGCACAGCCGGGGCTGCCAGTCTTTCCCACTGAATTGTGTGGATTGTGTCAGAATGGCTGCGCGACAGTGTGAAGCGTGAACGTCTTACCCGGCTCAGGCCGGGGCCGTCTAGGAGCCCGGGTAGCTCAGTCGGTAGATCATCAGACTTTTAATCTGAGGGTCCAGGGTTCAAGTCCCTGCTCGGGCGGGTCGCTTTTAAATTGCACTGCCACGGAACAACAGAGAAGGCGGTGCGAGCAAATCAGACTCAATGGCCCTCCCGTTCTGGCGGTGGCGGAAGCAAGCACAGGCCCGTTTTGCCTGCATTTCCGAACTGTCGCAGGTGCTGCCAAACTCGCGGTGTTTCTCCGCAACGCGTGACTTCTGTTTGAATTGATCTCTTTCAGATCCTCCAAATTTGCGAAATCAGAAATTAGCATAGAATCCCTCGACTGTGGAAACAGGCGACCGACTCTCCCAAGAGCATCCCCCAGGCAGCCAAACCCTTACCGCATGACTATGCATTTACCCCGAACAAATGCACCGAAACTACACATCCCTGAAAACAATGGGCAATTTAGCATGGCCAGAACACCGGAGCTGCACACTTTTGGTCTGTGGGAGGAAAGCGGATCCGTCGGACGAAATCCACGCAGACACGGGGAGAATGGGCAAACTCCACGCAGGGAGTCGACCGAAGTTCGAATCCGACATGGGTCCGTGGCGCTGGGAGGCAGCAGTGAAATCCTGATTATATTTGCACATGCTGAAGTTTCGATTTATGGAGACAGCTCTCATCGATGGTCTGCCTTTTTTCTACATCAACTCCGACACATCAAACGGAACCTTCATGCGCATCTTCCTTGTTTTGGAGCTGATGGTGATGTGGCAGTGCGTGTGGGAGTGTCGGTGTCTGCGGCTTGTGGTGGGGTGGATTGTGTCGAGCAGAGAGTGGATGCTGGGGGTAGGGACTGTGCGTGGTGTTGGAGGGATGATGACGAGGCTGCCTCATGAGCACCGTTCTTACTTTGGCGGTGCTGTGTTGTAAGCTTGCTGATGGCTTGGACGGTGCCAGAGGTGTGTGTTGAGGAGGGTTGTTACAGTAGAGAGAGGACGGTGCGACAATGGAGTGGGGGTGATGAAGAGAGATGGCGGCTTGGAATCGGCCCTGCACAGCCGGGGCTGCCAGTCTTTCCCACTGAATTGTGTGGATTGTGTCAGAATGGCTGCGCGACAGTGTGAAGCGTGAACGTCTTACCCGGCTCAGGCCGGGGCCGGCCAGGAGCCCGGGTAGCTCAGTCGGTAGAGCATCAGACTTTTAATCTGAGGGTCCAGGGTTCAAGTCCCTGCTCGGGCGGGTCGCTTTTAAATTGCACTGCCACGGAACAACAGAGAAGGCGGTGCGAGCAAATCAGACTCAATGGCCCTCCCGTTCTGGCGGTGGCGGAAGCAAGCACAGGCCCGTTTTGCCTGCATTTCCGAACTGTCGCAGGTGCTGCCAAACTCGCGGTGTTTCTCCCGCAACGCGTGACTTCTGTTTGAATTGATCTCTTTCAGATCCTCCAAATTTGCGAAATCAGAAATTAGCATAGAATCCCTCGACTGTGGAAACAGGCGACCGACTCTCCCAAGAGCATCCCCCAGGCAGCCAAACCCTTACCGCATGACTATGCATTTACCCCGAACAAATGCACCGAAACTACACATCCCTGAAAACAATGGGCAATTTAGCATGGCCAGAACACCGGAGCTGCACACTTTTGGTCTGTGGGAGGAAAGCGGATCCGTCGGACGAAATCCACGCAGACACGGGGAGAATGGGCAAACTCCACGCAGGGAGTCGACCGAAGTTCGAATCCGACATGGGTCCGTGGCGCTGGGAGGCAGCAGTGAAATCCTGATTATATTTGCACATGCTGAAGTTTCGATTTATGGAGACAGCTCTCATCGATGGTCTGCCTTTTTTCTACATCAACTCCGACACATCAAACGGAACCTTCATGCGCATCTTCCTTGTTTTGGAGCTGATGGTGATGTGGCAGTGCGTGTGGGAGTGTCGGTGTCTGCGGCTTGTGGTGGGGTGGATTGTGTCGAGCAGAGAGTGGATGCTGGGGGTAGGGACTGTGCGTGGTGTTGGAGGGATGATGACGAGGCTGCCTCATGAGCACCGTTCTTACTTTGGCGGTGCTGTGTTGTAAGCTTGCTGATGGCTTGGACGGTGCCAGAGGTGTGTGTTGAGGAGGGTTGTTACAGTAGAGAGAGGACGGTGCGACAATGGAGTGGGGGTGATGAAGAGAGATGGCGGCTTGGAATCGGCCCTGCACAGCCGGGGCTGCCAGTCTTTCCCACTGAATTGTGTGGATTGTGTCAGAATGGCTGCGCGACAGTGTGAAGCGTGAACGTCTTACCCGGCTCAGGCCGGAGCCGGCCAGGAGCCCGGGTAGCTCAGTCGGTAGAGCATCAGACTTTTAATCTGAGGGTCCAGGGTTCAAGTCCCTGCTCGGGCGGGTCGCTTTTAAATTGCACTGCCACGGAACAACAGAGAAGGCGGTGCGAGCAAATCAGACTCAATGGCCCTCCCGTTCTGGCGGTGGCGGAAGCAAGCACAGGCCCGTTTTGCCTGCATTTCCGAACTGTCGCAGGTGCTGCCAAACTCGCGGTGTTTCTCCCGCAACGCGTGACTTCTGTTTGAATTGATCTCTTTCAGATCCTCCAAATTGCGAAATCAGAAATTAGCATAGAATCCCTCGACTGTGGAAACAGGCGACCGACTCTCCCAAGAGCATCCCCCAGGCAGCCAAACCCTTACCGCATGACTATGCATTTACCCCGAACAAATGCACCGAAACTACACATCCCTGAAAACAATGGGCAATTTAGCATGGCCAGAACACCGGAGCTGCACACTTTTGGTCTGTGGGAGGAAAGCGGATCCGTCGGACGAAATCCACGCAGACACGGGGAGAATGGGCAAACTCCACGCAGGGAGTCGACCGAAGTTCGAATCCGACATGGGTCCGTGGCGCTGGGAGGCAGCAGTGAAATCCTGATTATATTTGCACATGCTGAAGTTTCGATTTATGGAGACAGCTCTCATCGATGGTCTGCCTTTTTTCTACATCAACTCCGACACATCAAACGGAACCTTCATGCGCATCTTCCTTGTTTTGGAGCTGATGGTGATGTGGCAGTGCGTGTGGGAGTGTCGGTGTCTGCGGCTTGTGGTGGGGTGGATTGTGTCGAGCAGAGAGTGGATGCTGGGGGTAGGGACTGTGCGTGGTGTTGGAGGGATGATGACGAGGCTGCCTCATGAGCACCGTTCTTACTTTGGCGGTGCTGTGTTGTAAGCTTGCTGATGGCTTGGACGGTGCCAGAGGTGTGTGTTGAGGAGGGTTGTTACAGTAGAGAGAGGACGGTGCGACAATGGAGTGGGGGTGATGAAGAGAGATGGCGGCTTGGAATCGGCCCTGCACAGCCGGGGCTGCCAGTCTTTCCCACTGAATTGTGTGGATTGTGTCAGAATGGCTGCGCGACAGTGTGAAGCGTGAACGTCTTACCCGGCTCAGGCCGGAGCCGGCCAGGAGCCCGGGTAGCTCAGTCGGTAGAGCATCAGACTTTTAATCTGAGGGTCCAGGGTTCAAGTCCCTGCTCGGGCGGGTCGCTTTTAAATTGCACTGCCACGGAACAACAGAGAAGGCGGTGCGAGCAAATCAGACTCAATGGCCCTCCCGTTCTGGCGGTGGCGGAAGCAAGCACAGGCCCGTTTTGCCTGCATTTCCGAACTGTCGCAGGTGCTGCCAAACTCGCGGTGTTTCTCCCGCAACGCGTGACTTCTGTTTGAATTGATCTCTTTCAGATCCTCCAAATTTGCGAAATCAGAAATTAGCATAGAATCCCTCGACTGTGGAAACAGGCGACCGACTCTCCCAAGAGCATCCCCCAGGCAGCCAAACCCTTACCGCATGACTATGCATTTACCCCGAACAAATGCACCGAAACTACACATCCCTGAAAACAATGGGCAATTTAGCATGGCCAGAACACCGGAGCTGCACACTTTTGGTCTGTGGGAGGAAAGCGGATCCGTCGGACGAAATCCACGCAGACACGGGGAGAATGGGCAAACTCCACGCAGGGAGTCGACCGAAGTTCGAATCCGACATGGGTCCGTGGCGCTGGGAGGCAGCAGTGAAATCCTGATTATATTTGCACATGCTGAAGTTTCGATTTATGGAGACAGCTCTCATCGATGGTCTGCCTTTTTTCTACATCAACTCCGACACATCAAACGGAACCTTCATGCGCATCTTCCTTGTTTTGGAGCTGATGGTGATGTGGCAGTGCGTGTGGGAGTGTCGGTGTCTGCGGCTTGTGGTGGGGTGGATTGTGTCGAGCAGAGAGTGGATGCTGGGGGTAGGGACTGTGCGTGGTGTTGGAGGGATGATGACGAGGCTGCCTCATGAGCACCGTTCTTACTTTGGCGGTGCTGTGTTGTAAGCTTGCTGATGGCTTGGACGGTGCCAGAGGTGTGTGTTGAGGAGGGTTGTTACAGTAGAGAGAGGACGGTGCGACAATGGAGTGGGGGTGATGAAGAGAGATGGCGGCTTGGAATCGGCCCTGCACAGCCGGGGCTGCCAGTCTTTCCCACTGAATTGTGTGGATTGTGTCAGAATGGCTGCGCGACAGTGTGAAGCGTGAACGTCTTACCCGGCTCAGGCCGGGGCCGGCCAGGAGCCCGGGTAGCTCAGTCGGTAGAGCATCAGACTTTTAATCTGAGGGTCCAGGGTTCAAGTCCCTGCTCGGGCGGGTCGCTTTTAAATTGCACTGCCACGGAACAACAGAGAAGGCGGTGCGAGCAAATCAGACTCAATGGCCCTCCCGTTCTGGCGGTGGCGGAAGCAAGCACAGGCCCGTTTTGCCTGCATTTCCGAACTGTCGCAGGTGCTGCCAAACTCGCGGTGTTTCTCCCGCAACGCGTGACTTCTGTTTGAATTGATCTCTTTCAGATCCTCCAAATTGCGAAATCAGAAATTAGCATAGAATCCCTCGACTGTGGAAACAGGCGACCGACTCTCCCAAGAGCATCCCCCAGGCAGCCAAACCCTTACCGCATGACTATGCATTTACCCCGAACAAATGCACCGAAACTACACATCCCTGAAAACAATGGGCAATTTAGCATGGCCAGAACACCGGAGCTGCACACTTTTGGTCTGTGGGAGGAAAGCGGATCCGTCGGACGAAATCCACGCAGACACGGGGAGAATGGGCAAACTCCACGCAGGGAGTCGACCGAAGTTCGAATCCGACATGGGTCCGTGGCGCTGGGAGGCAGCAGTGAAATCCTGATTATATTTGCACATGCTGAAGTTTCGATTTATGGAGACAGCTCTCATCGATGGTCTGCCTTTTTTCTACATCAACACCGACACATCAAACGGAACCTTCATGCGCATCTTCCTTGTTTTGGAGCTGATGGTGATGTGGCAGTGCGTGTGGGAGTGTCGGTGTCTGCGGCTTGTGGTGGGGTGGATTGTGTCGAGCAGAGAGTGGATGCTGGGGGTAGGGACTGTGCGTGGTGTTGGAGGGATGATGACGAGGCTGCCTCATGAGCACCGTTCTTACTTTGGCGGTGCTGTGTTGTAAGCTTGCTGATGGCTTGGACGGTGCCAGAGGTGTGTGTTGAGGAGGGTTGTTACAGTAGAGAGAGGACGGTGCGACAATGGAGTGGGGGTGATGAAGAGAGATGGCGGCTTGGAATCGGCCCTGCACAGCCGGGGCTGCCAGTCTTTCCCACTGAATTGTGTGGATTGTGTCAGAATGGCTGCGCGACAGTGTGAAGCGTGAACGTCTTACCCGGCTCAGGCCGGAGCCGGCCAGGAGCCCGGGTAGCTCAGTCGGTAGAGCATCAGACTTTTAATCTGAGGGTCCAGGGTTCAAGTCCCTGCTCGGGCGGGTCGCTTTTAAATTGCACTGCCACGGAACAACAGAGAAGGCGGTGCGAGCAAATCAGACTCAATGGCCCTCCCGTTCTGGCGGTGGCGGAAGCAAGCACAGGCCCGTTTTGCCTGCATTTCCGAACTGTCGCAGGTGCTGCCAAACTCGCGGTGTTTCTCCCGCAACGCGTGACTTCTGTTTGAATTGATCTCTTTCAGATCCTCCAAATTTGCGAAATCAGAAATTAGCATAGAATCCCTCGACTGTGGAAACAGGCGACCGACTCTCCCAAGAGCATCCCCCAGGCAGCCAAACCCTTACCGCATGACTATGCATTTACCCCGAACAAATGCACCGAAACTACACATCCCTGAAAACAATGGGCAATTTAGCATGGCCAGAACACCGGAGCTGCACACTTTTGGTCTGTGGGAGGAAAGCGGATCCGTCGGACGAAATCCACGCAGACACGGGAGAATGGGCAAACTCCACGCAGGGAGTCGACCGAAGTTCGAATCCGACATGGGTCCGTGGCGCTGGGAGGCAGCAGTGAAATCCTGATTATATTTGCACATGCTGAAGTTTCGATTTATGGAGACAGCTCTCATCGATGGTCTGCCTTTTTTCTACATCAACTCCGACACATCAAACGGAACCTTCATGCGCATCTTCCTTGTTTTGGAGCTGATGGTGATGTGGCAGTGCGTGTGGGAGTGTCGGTGTCTGCGGCTTGTGGTGGGGTGGATTGTGTCGAGCAGAGAGTGGATGCTGGGGGTAGGGACTGTGCGTGGTGTTGGAGGGATGATGACGAGGCTGCCTCATGAGCACCGTTCTTACTTTGGCGGTGCTGTGTTGTAAGCTTGCTGATGGCTTGGACGGTGCCAGAGGTGTGTGTTGAGGAGGGTTGTTACAGTAGAGAGAGGACGGTGCGACAATGGAGTGGGGGTGATGAAGAGAGATGGCGGCTTGGAATCGGCCCTGCACAGCCGGGGCTGCCAGTCTTTCCCACTGAATTGTGTGGATTGTGTCAGAATGGCTGCGCGACAGTGTGAAGCGTTAACGTCTTACCCGGCTCAGGCCGGAGCCGGCCAGGAGCCCGGGTAGCTCAGTCGGTAGAGCATCAGACTTTTAATCTGAGGGTCCAGGGTTCAAGTCCTGCTCGGGCGGGTCGCTTTTAAATTGCACTGCCACGGAACAACAGAGAAGGCGGTGCGAGCAAATCAGACTCAATGGCCCTCCCGTTCTGGCGGTGGCGGAAGCAAGCACAGGCCCGTTTTGCCTGCATTTCCGAACTGTCGCAGGTGCTGCCAAACTCGCGGTGTTTCTCCCGCAACGCGTGACTTCTGTTTGAATTGATCTCTTTCAGATCCTCCAAATTTGCGAAATCAGAAATTAGCATAGAATCCCTCGACTGTGGAAACAGGCGACCGACTCTCCCAAGAGCATCCCCCAGGCAGCCAAACCCTTACCGCATGACTATGCATTTACCCCGAACAAATGCACCGAAACTACACATCCCTGAAAACAATGGGCAATTTAGCATGGCCAGAACACCGGAGCTGCACACTTTTGGTCTGTGGGAGGAAAGCGGATCCGTCGGACGAAATCCACGCAGACACGGGGAGAATGGGCAAACTCCACGCAGGGAGTCGACCGAAGTTCGAATCCGACATGGGTCCGTGGCGCTGGAGGCAGCAGTGAAATCCTGATTATATTTGCACATGCTGAAGTTTCGATTTATGGAGACAGCTCTCATCGATGGTCTGCCTTTTTCTACATCAACTCCGACACATCAAACGGAACCTTCATGCGCATCTTCCTTGTTTTGGAGCTGATGGTGATGTGGCAGTGCGTGTGGGAGTGTCGGTGTCTGCGGCTTGTGGTGGGGTGGATTGTGTCGAGCAGAGAGTGGATGCTGGGGGTAGGGACTGTGCGTGGTGTTGGAGGGATGATGACGAGGCTGCCTCATGAGCACCGTTCTTACTTTGGCGGTGCTGTGTTGTAAGCTTGCTGATGGCTTGGACGGTGCCAGAGGTGTGTGTTGAGGAGGGTTGTTACAGTAGAGAGAGGACGGTGCGACAATGGAGTGGGGGTGATGAAGAGAGATGGCGGCTTGGAATCGGCCCTGCACAGCCGGGGCTGCCAGTCTTTCCCACTGAATTGTGTGGATTGTGTCAGAATGGCTGCGCGACAGTGTGAAGCGTGAACGTCTTACCCGGCTCAGGCCGGAGCCGGCCAGGAGCCCGGGTAGCTCAGTCGGTAGAGCATCAGACTTTTAATCTGAGGGTCCAGGGTTCAAGTCCCTGCTCGGGCGGGTCGCTTTTAAATTGCACTGCCACGGAACAACAGAGAAGGCGGTGCGAGCAAATCAGACTCAATGGCCCTCCCGTTCTGGCGGTGGCGGAAGCAAGCACAGGCCCGTTTTGCCTGCATTTCCGAACTGTCGCAGGTGCTGCCAAACTCGCGGTGTTTCTCCCGCAACGCGTGACTTCTGTTTGAATTGATCTCTTTCAGATCCTCCAAATTTGCGAAATCAGAAATTAGCATAGAATCCCTCGACTGTGGAAACAGGCGACCGACTCTCCCAAGAGCATCCCCCAGGCAGCCAAACCCTTACCGCATGACTATGCATTTACCCCGAACAAATGCACCGAAACTACACATCCCTGAAAACAATGGGCAATTTAGCATGGCCAGAACACCGGACCTGCACACTTTTGGTCTGTGGGAGGAAAGCGGATCCGTCGGACGAAATCCACGCAGACACGGGGAGAATGGGCAAACTCCACGCAGGGAGTCGACCGAAGTTCGAATCCGACATGGGTCCGTGGCGCTGGGAGGCAGCAGTGAAATCCTGATTATATTTGCACATGCTGAAGTTTCGATTTATGGAGACAGCTCTCATCGATGGTCTGCCTTTTTTCTACATCAACTCCGACACATCAAACGGAACCTTCATGCGCATCTTCCTTGTTTTGGAGCTGATGGTGATGTGGCAGTGCGTGTGGGAGTGTCGGTGTCTGCGGCTTGTGGTGGGGTGGATTGTGTCGAGCAGAGAGTGGATGCTGGGGGTAGGGACTGTGCGTGGTGTTGGAGGGATGATGACGAGGCTGCCTCATGAGCACCGTTCTTACTTTGGCGGTGCTGTGTTGTAAGCTTGCTGATGGCTTGGACGGTGCCAGAGGTGTGTGTTGAGGAGGGTTGTTACAGTAGAGAGAGGACGGTGCGACAATGGAGTGGGGGTGATGAAGAGAGATGGCGGCTTGGAATCGGCCCTGCACAGCCGGGGCTGCCAGTCTTTCCCACTGAATTGTGTGGATTGTGTCAGAATGGCTGCGCGACAGTGTGAAGCGTGAACGTCTTACCCGGCTCAGGCCGGAGCCGGCCAGGAGCCGGGTAGCTCAGTCGGTAGAGCATCAGACTTTTAATCTGAGGGTCCAGGGTTCAAGTCCCTGCTCGGGCGGGTCGCTTTAAATTGCACTGCCACGGAACAACAGAGAAGGCGGTGCGAGCAAATCAGACTCAATGGCCCTCCCGTTCTGGCGGTGGCGGAAGCAAGCACAGGCCCGTTTTGCCTGCATTTCCGAACTGTCGCAGGTGCTGCCAAACTCGCGGTGTTTCTCCCGCAACGCGTGACTTCTGTTTGAATTGATCTCTTTCAGATCCTCCAAATTTGCGAAATCAGAAATTAGCATAGAATCCCTCGACTGTGGAAACAGGCGACCGACTCTCCCAAGAGCATCCCCCAGGCAGCCAAACCCTTACCGCATGACTATGCATTTACCCCGAACAAATGCACCGAAACTACACATCCCTGAAAACAATGGGCAATTTAGCATGGCCAGAACACCGGACCTGCACACTTTTGGTCTGTGGGAGGAAAGCGGATCCGTCGGACGAAATCCACGCAGACACGGGGAGAATGGGCAAACTCCACGCAGGGAGTCGACCGAAGTTCGAATCCGACATGGGTCCGTGGCGCTGGGAGGCAGCAGTGAAATCCTGATTATATTTGCACATGCTGAAGTTTCGATTTATGGAGACAGCTCTCATCGATGGTCTGCCTTTTTTCTACATCAACTCCGACACATCAAACGGAACCTTCATGCGCATCTTCCTTGTTTTGGAGCTGATGGTGATGTGGCAGTGCGTGTGGGAGTGTCGGTGTCTGCGGCTTGTGGTGGGGTGGATTGTGTCGAGCAGAGAGTGGATGCTGGGGGTAGGGACTGTGCGTGGTGTTGGAGGGATGATGACGAGGCTGCCTCATGAGCACCGTTCTTACTTTGGCGGTGCTGTGTTGTAAGCTTGCTGATGGCTTGGACGGTGCCAGAGGTGTGTGTTGAGGAGGGTTGTTACAGTAGAGAGAGGACGGTGCGACAATGGAGTGGGGGTGATGAAGAGAGATGGCGGCTTGGAATCGGCCCTGCACAGCCGGGGCTGCCAGTCTTTCCCACTGAATTGTGTGGATTGTGTCAGAATGGCTGCGCGACAGTGTGAAGCGTGAACGTCTTACCCGGCTCAGGCCGGAGCCGGCCAGGAGCCCGGGTAGCTCAGTCGGTAGAGCATCAGACTTTTAATCTGAGGGTCCAGGGTTCAAGTCCCTGCTCGGGCGGGTCGCTTTTAAATTGCACTGCCACGGAACAACAGAGAAGGCGGTGCGAGCAAATCAGACTCAATGGCCCTCCCGTTCTGGCGGTGGCGGAAGCAAGCACAGGCCCGTTTTGCCTGCATTTCCGAACTGTCGCAGGTGCTGCCAAACTCGCGGTGTTTCTCCCCGCAACGCGTGACTTCTGTTTGAATTGATCTCTTTCAGATCCTCCAAATTTGCGAAATCAGAAATTAGCATAGAATCCCTCGACTGTGGAAACTGGCGACCGACTCTCCCAAGAGCATCCCCCAGGCAGCCAAACCCTTACCGCATGACTATGCATTTACCCCGAACAAATGCACCCGAAACTACACATCCCTGAAAACAATGGGCAATTTAGCATGGCCAGAACACCGGACCTGCACACTTTGGTCTGTGGGAGGAAAGCGGATCCGTCGGACGAAATCCACGCAGACACGGGAGAATGGCAAACTCCACGCAGGAGTCGACCGAAGTTCGAATCCGACATGGGTCCGTGGCGCTGGGAGGCAGCAGTGAAATCCTGATTATATTTGCACATGCTGAAGTTTCGATTTATGGAGACAGCTCTCATCGATGGTCTGCCTTTTTTCTACATCAACTCCGACACATCAAACGGAACCTTCATGCGCATCTTCCTTGTTTTGGAGCTGATGGTGATGTGGCAGTGCGTGTGGGAGTGTCGGTGTCTGCGGCTTGTGGTGGGGTGGATTGTGTCGAGCAGAGAGTGGATGCTGGGGTAGGGACTGTGCGTGGTGTTGGAGGGATGATGACGAGGCTGCCTCATGAGCACCGTTCTTACTTTGGCGGTGCTGTGTTGTAAGCTTGCTGATGGCTTGGACGGTGCCAGAGGTGTGTGTTGAGGAGGGTTGTTACAGTAGAGAGAGGACGGTGCGACAATGGAGTGGGGGGATGAAGAGAGATGGCGGCTTGGAATCGGCCCTGCACAGCCGGGGCTGCCAGTCTTTCCCACTGAATTGTGTGGATTGTGTCAGAATGGCTGCGCGACAGTGTGAAGCGTGAACGTCTTACCCGGCTCAGGCCGGAGCCGGCCAGGAGCCCGGGTAGCTCAGTCGGTAGAGCATCAGACTTTTAATCTGAGGGTCCAGGGTTCAAGTCCCTGCTCGGGCGGGTCGCTTTTAAATTGCACTGCCACGGAACAACAGAGAAGGCGGTGCGAGCAAATCAGACTCAATGGCCCTCCCGTTCTGGCGGTGGCGGAAGCAAGCACAGGCCCGTTTTGCCTGCATTTCCGAACTGTCGCAGGTGCTGCCAAACTCGCGGTGTTTCTCCCGCAACGCGTGACTTCTGTTTGAATTGATCTCTTTCAGATCCTCCAAATTTGCGAAATCAGAAATTAGCATAGAATCCCTCGACTGTGGAAACAGGCGACCGACTCTCCCAAGAGCATCCCCCAGGCAGCCAAACCCTTACCGCATGACTATGCATTTACCCCCGAACAAATGCACCGAAACTACACATCCCTGAAAACAATGGGCAATTTAGCATGGCCAGAACACCGGACCTGCACACTTTTGGTCTGTGGGAGGAAAGCGGATCCGTCGGACGAAATCCACGCAGACACGGGGAGAATGGGCAAACTCCACGCAGGGAGTCGACCGAAGTTCGAATCCGACATGGGTCCGTGGCGCTGGGAGGCAGCAGTGAAATCCTGATTATATTTGCACATGCTGAAGTTTCGATTTATGGAGACAGCTCTCATCGATGGTCTGCCTTTTTTCTACATCAACTCCGACACATCAAACGGAACCTTCATGCGCATCTTCCTTGTTTTGGAGCTGATGGTGATGTGGCAGTGCGTGTGGGAGTGTCGGTGTCTGCGGCTTGTGGTGGGGTGGATTGTGTCGAGCAGAGAGTGGATGCTGGGGGTAGGGACTGTGCGTGGTGTTGGAGGGATGATGACGAGGCTGCCTCATGAGCACCGTTCTTACTTTGGCGGTGCTGTGTTGTAAGCTTGCTGATGGCTTGGACGGTGCCAGAGGTGTGTGTTGAGGAGGGTTGTTACAGTAGAGAGAGGACGGTGCGACAATGGAGTGGGGGTGATGAGAGAGATGGCGGCTTGGAATCGGCCCTGCACAGCCGGGCTGCCAGTCTTTCCCACTGAATTGTGTGGATTGTGTCAGAATGGCTGCGCGACAGTGTGAAGCGTGAACGTCTTACCCGGCTCAGGCCGGAGCCGGCCAGGAGCCCGGGTAGCTCAGTCGGTAGAGCATCAGACTTTTAATCTGAGGTCCAGGGTTCAAGTCCCTGCTCGGGCGGGTCGCTTTTAAATTGCACTGCCACGGAACAACAGAGAAGGCGGTGCGAGCAAATCAGACTCAATGGCCCTCCCGTTCTGGCGGTGGCGGAAGCAAGCACAGGCCCGTTTTGCCTGCATTTCCGAACTGTCGCAGGTGCTGCCAAACTCGCGGTGTTTCTCCCCCGCAACGCGTGACTTCTGTTTGAATTGATCTCTTTCAGATCCTCCAAATTTGCGAAATCAGAAATTAGCATAGAATCCCTCGACTGTGGAAACAGCGACCGACTCTCCCAAGAGCATCCCCCAGGCAGCCAAACCCTTACCGCATGACTATGCATTTACCCCGAACAAATGCACCGAAACTACACATCCCTGAAAACAATGGGCAATTTAGCATGGCCAGAACACCGGACCTGCACACTTTTGGTCTGTGGGAGGAAAGCGGATCCGTCGGACGAAATCCACGCAGACACGGGAGAATGGGCAAACTCCACGCAGGGGTCGACCGAAGTTCGAATCCGACATGGGTCCGTGGCGCTGGGAGGCAGCAGTGAAATCCTGATTATATTTGCACATGCTGAAGTTTCGATTTATGGAGACAGCTCTCATCGATGGTGTCTGCCCTTTTTTCTACATCAACTCCGACACATCAAACGGAACCTTCATGCGCATCTTCCTTGTTTTGGAGCTGATGGTGATGTGGCAGTGCGTGTGGGAGTGTCGGTGTCTGCGGCTTGTGGTGGGGTGGATTGTGTCGAGCAGAGAGTGGATGCTGGGGGTAGGGACTGTGCGTGGTGTTGGAGGATGATGACGAGGCTGCCTCATGAGCACCGTTCTTACTTTGGCGGTGCTGTGTTGTAAGCTTGCTGATGGCTTGGACGGTGCCAGAGGTGTGTGTTGAGGAGGGTTGTTACAGTAGAGAGAGGACGGTGCGACAATGGAGTGGGGGTGATGAAGAGAGATGGCGGCTTGGAATCGGCCCTGCACAGCCGGGGCTGCCAGTCTTTCCCACTGAATTGTGTGGATTGTGTCAGAATGGCTGCGCGACAGTGTGAAGCGTGAACGTCTTACCCGGCTCAGGCCGGAGCCGGCCAGGAGCCCGGGTAGCTCAGTCGGTAGAGCATCAGACTTTTAATCTGAGGGTCCAGGGTTCAAGTCCCTGCTCGGGCGGGTCGCTTTTAAATTGCACTGCCACGGAACAACAGAGAAGGCGGTGCGAGCAAATCAGACTCAATGGCCCTCCCGTTCTGGCGGTGGCGGAAGCAAGCACAGGCCCGTTTTGCCTGCATTTCCGAACTGTCGCAGGTGCTGCCAAACTCGCGGTGTTTCTCCCGCAACGCGTGACTTCTGTTTGAATTGATCTCTTTCAGATCCTCCAAATTTGCGAAATCAGAAATTAGCATAGAATCCCTCGACTGTGGAAACAGGCGACCGACTCTCCCAAGAGCATCCCCCAGGCAGCCAAACCCTTACCGCATGACTATGCATTTACCCCGAACAAATGCACCGAAACTACACATCCCTGAAAACAATGGGCAATTTAGCATGGCCAGAACACCGGACCTGCACACTTTTGGTCTGTGGGAGGAAAGCGGATCCGTCGGACGAAATCCACGCAGACACGGGGAAATGGGCAAACTCCACGCAGGGAGTCGACCGAAGTTCGAATCCGACATGGGTCCGTGGCGCTGGGAGGCAGCAGTGAAATCCTGATTATATTTGCACATGCTGAAGTTTCGATTTATGAGACAGCTCTCATCGATGGTCTGCCTTTTTTCTACATCAACTCCGACACATCAAACGGAACCTTCATGCGCATCTTCCTTGTTTTGGAGCTGATGGTGATGTGGCAGTGCGTGTGGGAGTGTCGGTGTCTGCGGCTTGTGGTGGGTGGATTGTGTCGAGCAGAGAGTGGATGCTGGGGGTAGGGACTGTGCGTGGTGTTGGAGGGATGATGACGAGGCTGCCTCATGAGCACCGTTCTTACTTTGGCGGTGCTGTGTTGTAAGCTTGCTGATGGCTTGGACGGTGCCAGAGGTGTGTGTTGAGGAGGGTTGTTACAGTAGAGAGAGGACGGTGCGACAATGGAGTGTGGGGGTGATGAAGAGAGATGGCGGCTTGGAATCGGCCCTGCACAGCCGGGGCTGCCAGTCTTTCCCACTGAATTGTGTGGATTGTGTCAGAATGGCTGCGCGACAGTGTGAAGCGTGAACGTCTTACCCGGCTCAGGCCGAGCCGGCCAGGAGCCCGGTAGCTCAGTCGGTAGAGCATCAGACTTTTAATCTGAGGGTCCAGGGTTCAAGTCCCTGCTCTCGGGCGGTCGCTTTTAAATTGCACTGCCACGGAACAACAGAGAAGGCGGTGCGAGCAAATCAGACTCAATGGCCCTCCCGTTCTGGCGGTGGCGGAAGCAAGCACAGGCCCGTTTGCCTGCATTTCCGAACTGTCGCAGGTGCTGCCAAACTCGCGGTGTTTCTCCCGCAACGCGTGACTTCTGTTTGAATTGATCTCTTTCAGATCCTCCAAATTTGCGAAATCAGAAATTAGCATAGAATCCCTCGACTGTGGAAACAGGCGACCGACTCTCCCAAGAGCATCCCCCAGGCAGCCAAACCCTTACCGCATGACTATGCATTTACCCCGAACAAATGCACCGAAACTACACATCCCTGAAAACAATGGGCAATTTAGCATGGCCAGAACACCGACCTGCACACTTTTGGTCTGTGGGAGGAAAGCGGATCCGTCGGACGAAATCCACGCAGACACGGGGAGAATGGGCAAACTCCACGCAGGGAGTCGACCGAAGTTGAATCGAATCCGACATGGGTCCGTGGCGCTGGGAGGCAGCAGTGAAATCCTGATTATATTTGCACATGCTGAAGTTTCGATTTATGGAGACAGCTCTCATCGATGGTCTGCCTTTTTTCTACATCAACTCCGACACATCAAACGGAACCTTCATGCGCATCTTCCTTGTTTTGGAGCTGATGGTGATGTGGCAGTGCGTGTGGGAGTGTCGGTGTCTGCGGCTTGTGGTGGGGTGGATTGTGTCGAGCAGAGAGTGGATGCTGGGGGTAGGGACTGTGCGTGGTGTTGGAGGGATGATGACGAGGCTGCCTCATGAGCACCGTTCTTACTTTGGCGGTGCTGTGTTGTAAGCTTGCTGATGGCTTGGACGGTGCCAGAGGTGTGTGTTGAGGAGGGTTGTTACAGTAGAGAGAGGACGGTGCGACAATGGAGTGGGGGTGATGAAGAGAGAATGGCGGCTTGGAATCGGCCCTGCACAGCCGGGGCTGCCAGTCTTTCCCACTGAATTGTGTGGATTGTGTCAGAATGGCGCGCGACAGTGTGAAGCGTGAACGTCTTACCCGGCTCAGGCCGAGCCGCGCCAGAGCCCGGTTAGCTCAGTCGGTAGAGCATCAGACTTTTAATCTGAGGGTCCAGGGTTCAAGTCCCTGCTCGGGCGGGTCGCTTTTAAATTGCACTGCCACGGAACAACAGAGAAGGCGGTGCGAGCAAATCAGACTCAATGGCCCTCCCGTTCTGGCGGTGGCGGAAGCAAGCACAGGCCCGTTTTGCCTGCATTTCCGAACTGTCGCAGGTGCTGCCAAACTCGCGGTGTTTCTCCGCAACGCGTGACTTCTGTTTGAATTGATCTCTTTCAGATCCTCCAAATTTGCGAAATCAGAAATTAGCATAGAATCCCTCGACTGTGGAAACAGGCGACCGACTCTCCCAAAGAGCATCCCCCAGGCAGCCAAACCCTTACCGCATGACTATGCATTTACCCCCGAACAAATGCACCGAAACTACACATCCCTGAAAACAATGGGCAATTTAGCATGGCCAGAACACCGGACCTGCACACTTTTGGTCTGTGGGAGAAAGCGATCCGTCGGACGAAATCCACGCAGACACGGGAGAATGGGCAAACTCCACGCAGGGAGTCGACCGAAGTTCGAATCCGACATGGGTCCGTGGCGCTGGAGGCAGCAGTGAAATCCTGATTATATTTGCACATGCTGAAGTTTCGATTTATGGAGACAGCTCTCATCGATGGTCTGCCTTTTTTCTACATCAACTCCGACACATCAAACGGAACCTTCATGCGCATCTTCCTTGTTTTGGAGCTGATGGTGAAGTGGCAGTGCGTGTGGGAGTGTCCGGTGTCTGCGGCTTGTGGTGGGGTGGATTGTGTCGAGTCAGAGAGTGGATGCTGGGGGTAGGGACTGTGCGTGGTGTTGGAGGGATGATGACGAGGCTGCCTCA
>NW_026867963.1:0-85641 GCF_020745735.1 Hemiscyllium ocellatum | reverse complement strand
TATCTCTGTCCCCCCATTCTCTCTCCCATTCTCTCTGTTCCCCTCACTCTATCCCCATATCTCCGTCCCCCTCTCTCTGTCTCCCCTCTCGCTGTCCCCCTCTCTCTCTCCC
Organism: Hemiscyllium ocellatum; assembly: GCF_020745735.1. Taxonomy (NCBI): domain Eukaryota; kingdom Metazoa; phylum Chordata; class Chondrichthyes; order Orectolobiformes; family Hemiscylliidae; genus Hemiscyllium; species Hemiscyllium ocellatum. The sequence goes on along the minus strand of NW_026867963.1, from coordinate 85,529 downwards.
CACTCTCTCTGTCCCCCTCTCTCCGTCCCCCTGTCTCTGTCCCCCTCCCTCTGTCCCCCTCTCTCTGTCCCCCTCTCCGTGCCCCTCTCTCTGTCCCCCTCTCTTTGTCCCCTCGCTCTCTGTCCACCCTCTCTCTGTCCCGTTCTCTCTGTCCCCCTCTCCACGTCCCCCCTCTCTCTGTCCCCCTCTTTATGTCCCCCCGTCCCCGATCTCGGTTTCCCTCTCTCTGTGCCCCCTCTCTCTTTCCCCCCTCTCTCTGTCCCCCGACACGCTGTCCCCCCTCTCTGGGTCCCCTTCTCTCTGGCCCATTTTCTCTGTTCTCCCGTCTCGTCCTCCCCTCTCTCAACCTCTCCCTCTCTCTCTCCCCCCCCTCCCTCTACCCCCCTCGCCCTCCCCACCCTCCCTCACCTCTCTTGCACTCTCCATCCCTCTCGTCCTCCCCTCCCGCTCCCCCTCTCTTGCCCTCCCCCCTCTTGCCCTCACCCTCACTCGTGCTCCCCCTCTCTCCCATCCCCTCCGTTACCCTCTCTCTTCCTCTCACACTCCCCTGCCTCACTCATCTCTCTCACCCTCGCTCGCACTCCCCTCTCTCGCCCTCCCCCTCTCTCGCACTCCCCTATCTCACTATCTCCCTCCCTCTCGCCCCTCTCTCCCTCCCTCTTGCCCACCCCTCCCTCCCTCCCCTCTCTCGCCCTCTCCTCTCTCGCCCTCTCCTCTCTCGCACTCCCCTCTCTCGCCCTCCCCCTCTCTCGCACTCCCCTATCTCACTATCTCCCTCCCTCTCGCCCTCTCCCTCCCTCTTGCCCACCCCTCCCTCCCTCCCCTCTCTCGCCCTCTCCTCTCTCGCCCTCTCCTCTCTCGCTCTCTCCTCTCTCGCCCTCTCCCTCCCTCTCGCCTTCACCTCCCTCTCCCCTCATTCGCACTCCCCTCTGTCCCCCTCCCCCTGTCTCGCCATCTCCTCTCTCGCCCTCCTCTCTCTCGCCCTCCTCCTCTCTCGCACTACAGTCTCTCCCCATCCCCCCCTCTCCCCTCCCCTCTCTCCCTCTCCCTCCCTCTTGTGCTCCTCTCTCTTGCCCGCCCCTCCCTCACTCCCCTGTCTCATCCTCCCCTCTCTCAACCTCTCCCCTCTCTCTTTCCCTCCCCTACCTCCCTCCCCTCTCTCACCTTCTCCCTCTCCCTTTTCCTCCCTGTCTCTCGCGCTCCCTCCCTCTTCCATCCCCTCTTTCGGCCTCTCCCTCACTCTTGACCTTCCCTCCCCTCCCTCCGTCCCATCTCTCGTCCTCCCCTATCTCACCCTATCTCTCCCTTGCCCCCTCCCTCTCCCCCCGCTCCTTCACTTTCCCTCACCCATCTCTCACTCTTGACCCCCCTCAACCAGTGTCTCTCTCTCTCCCCACCTTCCTCCGTTTCTCTCTGACTGAATCGCTCTCCCTCCTGTCCCTCCCTCCCTCTCTCTCTCTGACATACTCGGTCTCCCTGGTCTTTCCCTCTCCCTCTGACCCAGAGACTGGGGGTGTTTGGGGGTGAGGCTGCATGTGGGGCGTGGGGGTAAGATGTGGGAGGTGGGGAAAATGGGGTAGAGATGGAATTGTGGGAGGGAGACAGCGACGGCATGATAGAGAGGGGGGAGAGGGAAAGTGGAGTCAGGTGGAGAAACCGGGTTTGGGGGCGGTGTGTGTGAGAGAGAGGGGGATGAGGGAGAGAGTTGAGAAAGAGAGTGTGTGCTAAAAGAGAGAGAGAGAGAGAGAATTGAGGAGAAAGAGTAGCGGAGAGGTAATGGGGTGGCCAGGTTGGAGTTGGGGGTAACAGAGGGCGTTAACCCCAGCTCCTGAGCTCAGGGCGCGGTGCCCTCCCCTTCCCTGAGGACCAGGACTCGGGGCTGAGTCTGTCTCTCTCCAGCTCAGCTTCTCCAACACAAAGACACACAACAACATCGGTCCCTCTGCTGCTCGGCACGCTTTCATCAGCATTTTTATTGGTTACAAATGGAAGTGATGGATACAGTCAGTGGGATGGTGCCTTTTCTCACTGGCCCCTGAGTTGTGAGAAACATTGAAATGTTTCCCTGTAAACCCCCCTGTGGGATAAGGAGGGACAAACCAGCGCTCCCCTCAGTCTGTTACCATAGCGACAGGCTGCTCCATCGCTGAAACACTGAACTGAAATGAGAAAATCCCGGATGGTGTGATTAATGAGGGAATTTGATGGATGGATGGATTTGGGTGAAGGGATATTTCAGCACATTCTTCAGCTGCTGCCTGAACTTAGTCTGGGTCACGGCATAAATCGCGGTGTTTGTGCAGCAACTGAGGAGCTGCAGCATGAAGCCCAATTCCTGCACAAACCAATCGAGATACAGAGGGGTATCCACAATAGCATACATCCGTCTCCATATAGAATACAGCATTAACGTTGACCATAACAGGATGAAATTGGCCGAGATCACAAACAGTAAAATGATGGATTTTTTTCGGTTTCTCATTTCAGTGTCAGACTGAGCGTCCCCATTGGTGTGAGCGCGGAGTCTCCTGCGGGCTCTGCTGGTCACTAAAATGTGTCTGACGGTGAGAACATTGAGCAGCAGAATCAGGAGAAATGGGACACCCGGGGTTAGAATGTGGTGGAGGAACTCGATTGTGACCCAGACACTGGAGACTCGAACAGCGGCTGTTACATCACAAAACCAGGGGGCGTTCCCCAGCCAATACCGAGCCGTGAGCATAAAATACCAGGAAATGTTCTTTAAACAGCTCAGCACAGTCACTGCTCCCAGAACCACAGCCGCCGTTTTCTCACTGCAATATTTACTTTTCAGCTTCTGGCAACAAATGGCCACAAACCGATCAAAGGTGAAAGTGACGGTGAACCAGACAGAGCAGTCAGTGGCTGCATAAAGCAGGACGGCGTGGATATTACACACGGGGACGGAGTCCCTCAGGAAATAAAACTGTTCCTGATAAACAATGGGAATGTGTCTCAGGATCAGGTCGAGGATAATGACCAGGAGATCCGCCGCTGCCATGGCCCCCAGGTAACGTCTGACACATGGAGACAATCCACAATCTTTATAAAGCAGGACGTAGATGGTCACTACGTTAACTGTGAGGAAGGAAAACAAACCCATTATCCATCAGCCTGGAGGCAAAGGGACCCGTTTGATCGGGGACCCAGTGAGATTTTCAAATGTGTCCCTGTATTCAGGGATTTATTAAAATAATTGGAGCTGGAATAACAAATGGGAAGGTCGGAATTACTGACAAAAATGTGACATAAACCACAAGAAACCCTCCCTCCCCAAACACACAGAGACACATCCATAAGGACAGATGGTTTCTAGAACATTCCCACACACTCGATCACTCGAGAGCAGACACAGGTCACTCCTTCCCAGTTCCTAATACGGAGGGTGGGAACGTTGCTGTCCTGAAGGATTCTCTCCCAGTTTCCTGAAGACAGACGGAATTTGGGAATTTCTGTATTTTGGTCTAAATTGTGGTCGATCCTGTGTCGTGGAGAAATGTAAACGCAGGGAAAACGTATTCACCCCTTTAACTGCCTGAGGGGCCTCGGAACAGTGTCTCCTTCTCCCTGGAACGGGATCTCTTCCCTCGGGATCTTATCGTTTGTTCAATTCACTGACGTCCGGCCGTTCACAAACAAACAACGTCAGGGACAGAACGTTCCGGGGAATGTCAGTTATAGAATGTCGGGGACAGAACGTTCCGGGGAATGTCAGTTATAGAATGTCAGGGACAGAACGTTCCGGGGAATGTCAGTTATAGAATGTCAGGGACAGAACGTTCCGGGGAATGTCAGTTATAGAATGTCAGGGACAGAACGTTCCGGGGAATGTCAGTTATAGAATGTCGGGGACAGAACGTTCCGGGGAATGTCAGTTATAGAATGTCAGGGACAGAACGTTCCGGGGAGTGGCAGTTATAGAATGTCGGGGACAGAACGTTCCGGGGAATGTCAGTTATAGAATGTCGGGGACAGAACGTTCCGGGGAATGTCAGTTATAGAATGTCAGGGACAGAACGTTCCGGGGAATGTCAGTTATAGAATGTCAGGGACAGAACGTTCCGGGGAATGTCAGTTATAGAATGTCGGGACAGAACGTTCCGGGGAATGTCAGTTATAGAATATCAGGGACAGAACGTTCCGGGGAATGTCAGTTATAGAATGTCAGGGACAGAACGTTCCGGGGAGTGTCAGTTATAGAATGTCAGGGACGGAACATTCCGGGGAATGGCAGTTATAGAATGTCAGGGACAGAACGTTCCGGGGAATGGCAGTTATAGAATATCAGGTAACCCCTTGACCTGTCCACCACCTTTCCCCCAGACCCACCCCACCAACATGATGTACTGTGCACAGGCTACATATCCATCCAGCACCGGGAGCTGCACTAACCACATCATTGCATTATCTGTAAACCTCAACCAGACAGTCTGACCAGCACAGAGACCTGTGCAGTGATCACCCGTGCATTGATCTGTAACCCAGGAGCAGTTACCCTCCCAGCATGTAGGACTGTGTACCCCACCCCAGTGCATTGATCTGTAACCCAGGAGCAGTTACCCTCCCAGCATGTAGGACTGTGTACCCCACCCCAGTGCATTGATCTGTAACCCAGGAGCAGTTACCCTCCCAGCATGTAGGGCTGTGTACCCCACCCCAGTGCATTGATCTGTAACCCAGGAGCAGTTACCCTCCCAGCATGTAGGACTGTGTACCCCACCCCAGTGCATTGATCTGTAACCCAGGAGCAGTTACCTTCCCAGCATGTAGGACTGTGTACACCACCCCAGTGCATTACCCAGTAACACTGTTAGATCCCTGCCCAGTGTGGGGAAACTTGCAGCCCATGCTGGAAGTGACAGGATGTGCAGCTCCCACCCATTTCCAGCTCCATATCCCCACTGTGCCAAGAAAAGGGGGTGCTGTGGGTGTGAACATCACTGCCAGAGAGAGATGGCAGGGGTATCAGTTTAAATATCACCACATGGGAGGGGTTTGGGGTATAGACAGAGAGGGGGAGACTGAGAGACAGTGTCATGGAAGGATGTGTTCCCAGGTTTCAGAATGCTGAAATGTCTACACTTCGATAGCATCCTGTAACATGAGCCAGTCTTCCCAGGAAAGATGGGAAAAAGGGAGATTGGTGTGAGGTCAGATGAAACAACAGCTGCTGTGTGGTTTTGAAATTACGTTTATGTAATTTTAATAAGTGTCTCATTGAAACAGTATATTGCTGTAGAGTTGGAGTAGGGTAATAAGCAGTTAGGAGAAAGAGGGTCCCAGAGTTGTGAATAGTTGATGTAAAATGTTCACTTTCAGAGTTAAAAAAATACATTGATATTTTTTGTTTAAACACTGGAATTTGGGAGTTCTCTATCACTCATATTTCAACAGTTTACAAGGTAACTTGAGCATTTCTTTATGTTTAGTTTAACTTACCAGATGAGCTTCACACTGTGCCCTAACAATTGCTGTGTGTGTATCTGTGTGTCTCTGTGTGGGGCAGGTCTGGCTGTCTCTGTGGTGCTGAAAGTGATGCAATGCCACCCTCTGCTGGCCTCCACACGCCACTGCACAGACATTGGCAGAGGGTGAAAACCAACAGGGATTCACTCAGAGAGGGGGAGGGAGAGGGCAGCTGCTCACAGCACCATCCAAACTGATGTCTTATCCATTTACTGATCTAAATGTCCTTTAAACATTGTAACTGTCCCTGTTTTCACCAGTTCCTCTAGAAGTTAATTCCACACACACGCCAGCTTCTGTCTGAAATAATTACCTCTCCTGACTTTTGTAAATCTTTTTCCTCACGCCTCAAAATATCCCTCCGTTTTGAATCCCCAACTCTCGGGAAAAGACATCAGCCCTTTAGCTTATCTGTACCCCTCATCATTTTATAAACCTCTGCAAAGTTACCCCTCCATCTCATACTCTCCAGTGAAAAAAGTCCCAGCCGATCCAGCCTCTCCTTATAGCTCAATCCCTCCATTTCCAGCAACATCCAGGTTAAACTCTTCTGAACCCTCTCCAGCTTAATAATATCAAGGTCAATAATATCAAAGAGAATAGTCAAGGTATTTGCTAAGGGTACGGGGGAGACCAAACTAGAGGACATAGGCTTAAGGTGAGAGGGTAACATTTAAAAGTGACGTAAGGGGCAGCTTTTTCACCCAGAGGGTGGTGTGCCTATGGAATGAGCGGGCAGGATGTCCAGACTGGACACAGTATTCCAGGAGAGGTCTCACCAATGTCCTGTACAACCTCAATATGACGTCCCAATTCCGATACTCAAAGGTCTGACCTATGAAGACAAGTGTGTTAAACACCTTCTTAGCCACTTTCTATATCAGATGCAAATTTTAAAGAATTAAACATGACGGCCTAGCTCTCTGTACTACAACACCACCAAAAGACCCTACTTTTAATTGTATAGGCCCTGTTCTTGTTTGATTTACCAAATCCAATGCCTGGCATTAATCCAGACTATCCTCCATCTGCCACCCCTCAGCCCAGTGTGTGATATGACTGCCATCTCCCCCTCCCCCTTCAATTTTAAAATGCCCACCCCTCTCCAGGAGGCCTGCACACTCTTGCCATGATTTTCACAAAGACCCTGAGCTTGGGTTGCCTTGTGTGGTTAGAGGGAGGAGGGACAGATTGCAGACACAGTCAGTGGGGAGGAGAGGCTGGACAGTAATCAGCGGCCTGGTATCATTTCATGGTTTTAGGAAGAGGGCAGACACACGTTAGAGGTGGGTAAGATTGATCGGTGTTTTGGGGTCAGAAATTAATCCCTTCCTTCGCCTCTGGTGTTCAGTAATAAACATCTATTTGAGACCCTTCATTGGGCAGAGTGTTTCTGTGGGATTTCTTTCCCTAATATTGCAGACTACAGATAATAGCGATTAAAGATGTTCATAGTTAATTTCAATATTCAGCACGTACACTCAATATCCTACAGTTGAGACCAATATCTTGCATTTGTTTCATAATACAAAGTGTTTTTTGTAATTCAGTAATAGTAACCTGATTATAATCAATCCACACTGAGCTGGAAGCGGGCACTAAAATATGACCCAAAATCTGGGTATGGTAGTATAGTGGGCAGTGTCCGTGTCTCTGAGCCAGAGCTCTGGGTTTGATTCCAATTCCTGAACTTGTGTGGTAGTGTTCCTAGCTCTGGACGAGAAGGCCTGGATTGAAGTCCTGCCTGTTGCAGAGGTATGTCACAGTATGACAGAACAGGCTGATGAACAAACACACAGGAGAATGAGGTGAGGGAAGCCATTAGCGTCCCTGCTGAGTACACTTGCAAGAAGTGCACCCATCTCCAGCTCCTCCAAGCCCGTGTTAGGGAACTGGAGCTGGATTTGGATGAACTGCGGATCATTCGGGAGGCAGAGAGGGTCATAGAGCAGAGCTTTAGGGAAGTAGTTACTCCGAAAGTTCAAGATAGATGGGTGACAGTGAGGGGGAGTGGGAGGAGGAAGCCAGTGCAGGGACCCCCTGCGGTCATTCCCCTCAAGAACAAGCATACCGTTTTGGATACTTGTGGGGGGGATGACTTACCAGGGGCAAGCAACGAGGTTCAGGCCTCTGGCACGGAGCCTGGCCCCGTTGCTCAGAAGGGAAGGGTGGAGAAAGGTAGAGCGATAGTTCTTGGGGACTCGATAGTGAGGGGTACAGACAGACGGTTTTGTGGGGGTGACAGTGACTCACGTTTGGTATGTTGCCTCCCAGGTGCAAGGGTACGTGATGTCGCTGATCGTGTTTTCCGGGTCCTTAAGGGGGAGGGGGAGCAGCCCCAGATCGTGGTCCACGTTGGCACCAACGATATAGGTAGGAAGAGGGGTGAGGATGTCAGACAGGCTTTCAGGGAGCTAGGTTGGAAGCTCAGAGTTAGAACAAACAGAGTTGTTGTCTCTGGTTTGTTACCCGTGCCACGTGATAGAGAGTCGAGGAATAGGGAGAGAGAGCAGTTAAATGCGTGGCTACAGGGATGGTGCAGGAGGGAGGGATTCCGGTTTCTGGACAACTGGGGTTCTTTCTGGGGAAGGTGGGACCTCTATAAAAAGGATGGTCTACACCTGAACCTGAGGGGCACCAGTATCCTTGGGGGGAGGTTTGCTAGTGCTCTTTGGGAGGGTTTAAACTAACTCCGTGGGGGCATGGGAACCAGGACTGTAGCTTTAGGGTACAGGACCTTGAGTGTAGGGAGGTTATGAATAATGCAGCGATCTCGAAGGAGGGTGCCTGTAAACAGAAGGGTGGATTGAAGTGTGCATACTTCAATGCCAGAAGTATAAGAAATAAGGTAGGTGAACTTGCAGCGTGGGTTGGTACCTGGGACTTCGATGTTGTGGCCATTACAGAGACGTGGGTAGAACAGGGGCAAGAATGGCTGTTGCAGGTTCCAGGGTTTAAATGTTTTAGTAGGATCAGACATGGGGGTAAAAAAGGAGGAGGTGTGGCATTACTTGTCAAAGATAGTATTACAGCAGTAGAATGGACGATGGAAGAGGACTTGCCATCTGAAGTAGTTTGGGCTGAGGTTAGAAATAGGAAAGGTGAGGTCACCCTGTTAGGTGTTTTCTACAGGCCTCCTAATAGTCCTAGAGAAGTAGAGGATAATATTGTGAGGATGATTCAGGAAAAGAGTGAAGGTAGCAGGGTGGTTGTTATGGGGGACATTAACTTCCCAGATATTGACTGGGAGAGCTATAGCTCGAGTTCATTAGATGGGTCGGTGTTTGTCCAATGTGTGCAGGAGGGTTTCCTGACACAATATGTAGACAGGCCAACAAGAGGTGAGGCTATACTGGATTTGGTTCTAGGTAATGAACCAGGCCAGGTGTTAGACTTGGAGGTAGGTGAGCACTTCGGGGACAGTGACCACAACTCGGTGACTTTTACTTTAGTGATGGAGAGGGATAAGTGTGCGCCGCAGGGCAAGAGTTATAGCTGGGGGCAGGGAAATTATGATGCAGTGAGGCATGACTTAGGATGTGTGGATTGGAAAAACAGGCTTCAAGAGAAGAACACTAATGAGATGTGGGGATTGTTCAAGGAGCAGCTACTACGTGTCCTCGATAAGTATGTACCAGTCAGGCATGGTGTAAAGGGCCTTGTGAGGCAGCCGTGGTTTAGTAAGGAATTGGAATCCCTTGTGAAAGGGAAGAAGGCGGCATATGTAAAGATGAGGCGTGAAGGTTCAGTTGGGGCGATAGAGAGTTATAAGGTAGCCAGGAAGGATCTAAAGAGAGAGCTAAGAGAAGCGAGAAGGGGACATGAAAAGTCTTTAGCTGGTAGGATTAGGGAAAACCCAAAGGCTTTCTATAGGTATGTCAGGAATAAAAGGATGACTAGGGTAGGTATCGGTCCAGTCAAGGATAGTAGTGGGAAGTTGTGTGTGGAGGCGGAGGAGATTGGAGAGACACTAAATCAATACTTTTCATCAGTGTTCACTCAGGAACAGGACACTGTTGCTGATGTGAATATGGAGTCACAAATGATTAGAATGGATGGCCTGGAAATATGCAGGGAAGAGGTTCTGGGAATATTGGAGAGGATGAAAATAGATAAGTCTCCTGGGCCTGATGGCATTTACCCTAGGATCCTATGGGAAGCTAGGGAAGAGATAGCAGAGCCATTGGCCTGGATTTTTATGTCGTCATTGTCAACGGGAATAGTACCAGAGGACTGGAGGATAACGAATGTGGTCCCCTTGTTCAAGAAAGGGAGTAGGGATAGCCCTAGTAACTATAGGCCAGTGAGTCTGACTTCAGTGGTGGGCAAAGTCTTAGAGAGAATGGTAAGGGATAAGATTTATGAACATCTGGATAGGAATAACGTGATCAAGGATAGCCAGCATGGTTTTGTGAAGGGCAGGTCGTGCCTCACAAACCTTATTGAGTTCTTTGAGAAGGTGACTAAGGAAGTGGACGAGGGTAAAGCAGTAGATGTTGTGTATATGGATTTTAGTAAGGCGTTCGATAAGGTTCCCCATGGTAGGCTAATGCTAAAATTACGGAGGTATGTCATTGAGGATACATTAGAGGTTTGGATTAGGAATTGGCTGGCTGGAAGGAGACAGAGGGTAGTAGTTGATGGACTATGTTCATCTTGGAGTGCAGTTACTAGCGGTGTACCACAAGGATCTGTTTTGGGACCATTGCTTTTTGTTATCTTTATAAATGATCTAGAGGAAGGGCTTGAAAGCTGAGTAAGCAAGTTTGCGGATGTCACAAAAGTCGGTGGAGTTGTGGACAGTGAGGAAGGAAGTGGTAGGTTACAGCGGGATATAGATAAGTTGCAGAGCTGGGCAGAAATGTGGCAAATGGAATTCAATGTAGCTAAGTGTGAAGTCATTCACTTTGGTAGGAGTAACAAGAAGATGACTTAGGATGTGTGGATTGGAAAAACAGGCTTCAAGAGAAGAACACTAATGAGATGTGGGGATTGTTCAAGGAGCAGCTACTGCGTGTCCTCGATAGGTATGTACCAGTCAGGCATGGTGTAAAGGGCCTTGTGAGGCAGCCGTGGTTTAGTAAGGAATTGGAGTCCCTTGTGAAAGGGAAGAAGGCGGCATATGTAAAGATGAGGCGTGAAGGTTCAGTTGGGGCGATTGAGAGTTATAAGGTAGCCAGGAAGGAGCTAAAGAGGGAGCTAAGAGAAGCGAGAAGGGGACATGAAAAGTCTTTAGCTGGTAGGATTAGGGAAAACCCAAAGGCTTTCTATAGGTATGTCAAGAATAAAAGGATGACTAGGGTAGGTATCGGTCCAGTCAAGGATAGTAGTGGGAAGTTGTGTGTGGAGGCGGAGGAGATTGGAGAGACATTAAATCAGTACTTTTCATCAGTATTCACTCAGGAACAGGACACTGTTGCTGATGTGAATATGGAATCACAAATAATTAGAATGGATGCCCTGGAAATATGCAGGGAAGAGGTTTTGGGAATATTGGAAAGGATGAATATAGATAAGTCTCCTGGGCCTGATGGCATTTACCCCAGGATCCTATGGGAAGCTAGGGAGGAGATAGCAGAGCCATTGGCCTGGATTTTTATGTCGTCATTGTCAACGGGAATAGTACCAGAGGACTGGAGGATAACGAATGTGGTCCCATTGTTCAAGAAAGGGAGTAGGGATAGCCCTAGTAACTATAGGCCAGTGAGTCTGACTTCAGTGGTGGGCAAAGTCTTAGAGAGAATGGTAAGGGATAAGATTTATGAACATCTGGGTAGGAATAACGTGATCAGGGATAGCCAGCATGGTTTTGTGAAGGGCAGGTCGTGCCTCACAAACCTTATTGAGTTCTTTGAGAAGGTGACTAAGGAAGTGGATGAGGGTAAAGCAGTAGATGTTGTGTATATGGATTTTAGTAAGGCGTTCGATAAGGTTCCCCATGGTAGGCTAATGCTAAAACTACGGAGGTATGGCATTGAGGATACATTAGAGGTTTGGATTAGGAATTGGCTGGCTGGAAGGAGACAGAGGGTAGTAGTTGATGGATTATGTTCATCTTGGAGCGCATTTACTAGCGGTGTACCACAAGGATCTGTTTTGGGACCATTGCTTTTTGTTATCTTTATAAATGATCTAGAGGAAGGACTTGATAGCTGGGTAAGCAAGTTTGCGGATGACACAAAAGTCGGTGGAGTTGTGGATAGTGAGGAAGGAAGTGGTAGGTTACAGCGGGATATAGATAAGTTGCAGAGCTGGGCGGAAATGTGGCAAATGGAATTCAATGTAGCTAAGTGCGAAGTCGTTCACTTTGGTAGGAATAACAAGATGATGGATTACTGGGCTAATGGTAGGCTACTTGGTAGTGTGGATGAGCAGAGGGATCTTGGTGTCTATGTACACAGATCTCTGAAAGTTGCCACCCAGGTAAATAGTGCTGTGAGGAAGGCATATGGTGTACTGGGCTTTATTGGCAGAGGAATTGAGTTCCGGAGTCCTGAGGTCATGTTGCAGTTGTATAAGACTCTGGTGAGGCCTCATCTGGAGTATTGTGTGCAGTTTTGGTCGCCATACTATAGGAAGGATGTGGAAGCTTTAGAACGAGTGCAGAGGAGGTTTACCAGGATGTTGCCTGGAATGGTAGGAAAATCTTATGAGGAAAGGCTGAGGCACTTGGGGCTGTTCTCATTGGAGAAGAGAAGGTTTAGGGGAGATCTGATAGAAGTGTATAAGATGATTAGGGGTTTAGATAGGGTAGATACTAAGAACCTTTTACCGCTAATGGAGTCAGGTGTTACTAGGGGACATAGCTTTAAATTAAGGGGTGGTAGGTATAGGACAGATGTTAGGGGTAGATTCTTCACACAGCGGGTTGTGAGTTCATGGAATGCCCTGCCCGTATCAGTGGTGAACTCTCCTTCTTTATGGTCATTTAAGCGGGCATTGGATAGGCATTTGGAAGTTATTGGGCTAGTATAGGTTAGGTAGGATTCGGTCGGCACAACATCGAGGGCCGAAGGGCCTGTACTGCGCTGTATCCTTCTATGTTCTATGTTCTATTACTGGGCTAATGGTAGGCTACTTGGTAGTGTGGATGAGCAGAGGGATCTTGGTGTCCATGTACACAGATCTCTGAAAGTCGCCACCCAGGTAAATAGTGCTGTGAGGAAGGCATATGGTGTACTGGGCTTTATTGGTAGAGGAATTGAGTTCCGGAGTCCTGAGGTCATGTTGCAGTTGTATAAGACTCTGGTGCGGCCTCATCTGGAGTATTGTGTGCAGTTTTGGTCGCAATACTATAGGAAGGATGTGGAGGCATTGGAACGAGTGCAGAGGAGGTTTACCAGGATGTTGCCTGGAATGGTAGGAAAATTTTATGAGGAAAGGCTGAGGCACTTGGGGCTGTTCTCATTGGAGAAGAGAAGGTTTAGGGGAGATTTGATAGAGGTGTATAAGATGATTAGGGGTTTAGATAGGGTCGACACTGAGAACCTTTTACCGCTAATGGAGTCAGGTGTTACTAGGGGACACAGCTTTAAATTAAGGGGTGGTAGGTATAGGACAGATGTTAGGGGTAGATTCTTTACACAGCGGGTTGTGAGTTCATGGAATGCCCTGCCAGTAGCAGTGGTGAACTCTCCCTCTTTATGGTCATTTAAGCGGGCATTGGATAGGCATTTGGAAGTTATTGGGCTAGTGTAGGTTATGTAGGATTCGGTCGGCGCAACATCGAGGGCCGAAGGGCCTGTACTGCGCTGTATCTTTCTATGTTCTATGTTCTATGTAGAATACTGTTACAGCTTTATGGGTATTGCCGAGTGGTGTTCGTGTCCCTACCTCTGGGCACAAAGGTCTAGGTGTAAATCCCAAAGAAGTGTCACCTAATATATCTGAACAAACCGATTAAAGTGGTTTTATAATTGTGGCTTGATGGAGAAAGAACAGGTGTCGGTGTTGCATTTCAGCATTTCGGCCCGGGATTATTGGAAGTACAGCCATTCTTGTTGATTGAAGTCACATTTCACAGCAGTAAAGGTTTATAAAATCAGAACGGTCATGGATCGGGTTTGTAGTCAAGGTTTTTCCCCAGGTTAGGGGCGTCCAAAACTAGAGGACATTGGTGGAAAGTGAGAGGGGAAAGATTTTGAAGAGGCCTAAGGGGCACCTTTTCTCACAGAGGGTGGTGCGTGTATGGACTGAGCTGCCAGAGGAAGTGGTGGAGGCTGGTACAACTCCATCATGTAAAAGTCATCTGGATGCTGACAGACCTGCCGAGCTTTTCCAGCAATTTCTGTATTTGTTAAAATAAAACATTCATTTTAACACAGGTATCTGTGTTACCTGTTTGGATACAGGATTGGCTGGCCAGCAGAAGACAGCAAGTGGTAGCGGAAGGAAAATATTCTGCCTGGAAGTCTGTGGTGAGTGATGTTCCACAGGGCTCTGTCCTTGGGCCTCTACTGTTTGTAATTTTTTTAATGACTTGGATGAGGGCATTGAAGGATGGGTCAGCAAGTTTGCAGATGACACGAAGGTTGGGGGTGTTGTTGACAATGTAGAGGGCTGTTGTAGGCTGCAGCGGGACATTGACAGGATGCAGAGATGGGTTGAGAGGTGGCAGATGGAGTTCAACCTGGATAAATGCGATGTGATGCATTTTGGAAGGTCAAACTTGAAAGCTGAGTACAGGATTAAGGATAGGATTTTTGGCAGTGTGAAGGAACAGAGAGATCTTGGTGTGCAGGTACATAGATTCCTTAAAATGGCCACCCAAGTGGACAGGGTTGTTCAGAAAGTATATGGTGTTTTGGCTTTCATTAACACGGGAATTGAGTTTAACAGTCGTGAGATCTTGTTGCAGCTCTTTAAAACTTTGGTTAGACCGCACTTGGAATACTGTGTCCAGTTCTAGTCATCCTATTATAGGAAAGATGTGGATGCTTTGGAGAGGGTTCAGAGGAGGTTTACCAGGATGCTGCCTGGACTGGAGGGCTTATCATATGAAGAGAGGTTGACTGAACTCGGACTTTTTTCATTGGGGGAAAGGAGGAGGAGAGGGGACCTAATTGAGATATTCAAGATTATGAGAGAGATAGATAGTGTTGATAGCCAGAGACTATTTCCCGGAGCAGAAATGGCTAACACGAAGGGTCATAGTTTTAAGCTGGTTGGAGGAAAGTATAGAGGGGATGTCAGAGGCAGGTTCTTTACCCAGAGAGTTGTGAGAGCATGGAATGCGTTGCCAGCAGCAGTTGTGGAAGCGAGGTCATTGGGGACATTTCAGAGACTGCTGGATATGCATATGGTCACAGACATTTAAGGGTGCTTACATGAGGATCAGTGGCCGGAACAACATCATGGGCTGATGGGCCTGTTCTGTGCTGGACTGTTCTATGTTCTATGTATTCTGAATACATTAAACATTTTATTTTTTAATGACGCAGGGCCATATAAACATATCCTCAAATTGACCGAGACCATTTTCTGCTCAGGGTATGGCTCTGTGTATGACAGCAGCAATGATGCACCGACATGGAACAGGGAATGTGATGGAGACATAGTTTGGACAATGTACAAGGAGACCTCACATGGTCCAGTTTGGGAGAGAATGACATTATTGTGTGATTCAACTCAGAGAGGGAGAAAATGTCACCTGCCCGAGAAGAAACGGCCTATTGCACTCTCTCTCCTTCATTATTCCTCATCACAGTAACGTGTACGAGCTAAAACAAAACTCTACTGTTATTGTTACCATTCTTATTTTTATAGAATCTCAGCAGTGTGGAAACAAGCCCTTCGGCCCAACAAGTACATACCAACTTTCCAAAGAGTAACCTTCCCATGCCCTTACAGTTACCACTGACTAGTGCACCTAAAGTAGAAATCGCGGAACACGATGGACTATTTGACCAATCCACTTGAATTATACAGCTTTGGGCTGTGGCAGGAAACGGGAGCACCATCAGAAGCTCACGCAGACAAGGGGAGAAGATCCAAACTCCACGCAGATAGTCACCCGAGGCTGGAATTGAACTCATACCCCTGATGCTGTGATGGAACAGTGTGAACTACTGAGCCACTGTGCTAACCTGGAACCTCCTGCCAGCCTAATGCAAAGGGAATTCAGCCAAATCCAACTGTCCCAGGATAAAATCCCATTGCTAGCAGCTGTGTGAGTACAATATCTTCAGAAGCAGAATCACATTTTGGACAATCTCTCAATTTTTCCTTTTGTCATGAGTTACACTAATATTTGGATAAGGTTCTTTCAACGTGAAATTGCACAGATTTGTGTGTGAGTTTGTGTGTGTGTGTGTGTGTGTGTGAGTTTGTGTGTGTGTGTGTGTGTGTGTGTGTGTGTCAGTGTTTTTAGAATGGGAAATATCGAGTCTTTATTTGCAATACGCAAACAGTTTGCCATCCATCTTTCCATCATAGTTGGAATAACATTGCTCTGGATCGTAAACGTGTTGTTTTAGCAGATTACAGAAACTAGCCTGACTTGTTCCTAAAACTGACCCTGACCCAGTCTGAGACCGATATCATCGGCCATATCACCGACCTGGTTACATTTAACATTTGTTGTGAGCAGTGGGGGAGTGGGACTAGAAAAGGAAACAGTGACCCAAAAAGCCGGGGAACTATAGACCGGTGAGCCTGATGTCAGTGGTGGGTGAGTTGTTCGAAGGGATTCTGTGGGATAGCATTTACATACGTTTGGGAAGGCAAGGACTGATCTCATTAATGTGTCATTAATTTGATTGAGTTTTATGAAGAGGTGACAAAGAAGATTGATGAAGGCAGTTTGGTAGATATTGTCTATATGGACCTCAGCAAGGTGTTCATAACATTCCGATTGGTAGGCAGATTAGTAAGGTTCGGTCACATGGGATACAGAAGAAGCTCATCACAATTGGCTTGAAGGAAGAGGGATATTTTTCAGACTGGAGGCTTCTGAGCAGAAATTATACACTTAATGGTAAGGGCCTGGGGCGTGTTGTGAAACAAATGGACATAAGGCTGCAGGTACATTGTTCCTTGAAAGTGAAGTTGAATGCAGACAGTGCGGTACAGAACATATTTAACACATTTGCCTTAATCAGTCAGAGCATTGAGTATAGGAGTTGTGGTGGAGGGAAATGGGGTTAGCGTGGATGGACATTTACAAGGTGGAGTCGAACCCTTCTGTTAATTAAAACCAAACACCCAGAAAAGGTCGCCTCACCTCGTAATCTGTTAAAATATGAGCGACACAATTCTCCTACATTCCACTATTTAAACAAAGATTAACAAGTTTATTTCTTAACTTTATTAGTGAACACTAAACAACAGCTATTCACAAATACAAGCCCCTCTTTTCTTAGCTACTTACTATCTGACTTGAACTCTGTAAAAAGTATGTTGTTCCAACAACCCACATATTAAACATTACAATCTCAAGACCATACAGTCTCTATCTTCCCCGCTGTATTCACTCTTTCAGCTGCTGATCTCCTTGGTTCATTTTTTTTATTGCAAAGAGGTTTGCATGAACATGTGTCTTTGATAGAGTGTGTTTGAGATGGTCAGTTAGCACTCCTGCTCTACAGCAGTTGCTCTACTGTTGGATGGCAGTAGCTCTCTCTAGTGTTCAAAATGCTGGGTTTATATACTCCCCATGATATAATAATTCTCATAATTTGATTGCTTTCCAGGCGTCCAAACAATAATATTCAAATTCTGTTGGCTTCTGGTATCCTGAGTGTTATTTAAACTCTTTGGTTACATTTGTATGGCTGTCAAAACAGCAACCAAAACTCAGGAATCCATTTCTCAGCTAATGGTGACATGTGGAACAGTGTGACCTTCAGCTGGCATCTGTGGCTTTAATTTCTACTCAGTAAAACTCGATCTGTTTTAAAGTGTCCATATATGTTTTTGTCTTCATAACATCTCCCCGCTTCAGAAAATAAAATGAACTAGCTGAATGAAAAGATGTCAACATTTGTTTTCCTCTAACTCTTAATCCCAATTTTATGAAATACCAAAGTGTTAATCTCAGTTATATCATTCATATTAATTCTGCACACCAATACAACACTGGAATAAGTCAAATCTTATCTACACTTTTTCCTTTAAATCCGCGAAAACACATCTGCTATCACATTATAGAAGACACAGCATGAACACTTTGTAAGTTTAAAGTTGGTAAGGTAAGACTGCAATGAAATAGTCTCATATTCTGGTCTTTAAATATTCCAAAAAATGCGAGAGATTTGTCGTTGTCCACAACCATCTCTGACAATTTGTTTGTCATATACACATTAAAATATTGTCAGGCCAGTGTGCAACATAATAATTCTTGTTCAATAATGGAGATTTTCTATTTTTTTTCTCTGTTGGATATTGAGTTTTTTCGACAAGTAGCCAATTAGCCATTCAATTCCATCACCTTTTTCCATATCAATACATCTCTGACCCCTATATCCCGAGCATCAAACACAATTTTCAAAGGGTTTCAGAATATTTGGTGCAGCTAAAACTGGTGTAGTGATTAAACCTGCTTTAAAATTCTCAAATACCTCCTGGCATTGTTCTGTCCACCACAATTCTGTGTTCTTCTTCAGTAAATCCATCAGTGTTGCCAAGACGCTGCTGAAGTTTTGAACAAACTTCCGATAGAATCCACTCAGTTCCAAAAATCGAAGCGCCTCCTTCTTTGAGGATGTTCGTGGAAATTCCTCAAAGCCCTTCGTTTTTGTGTTCCATGGGGTCAACCTTCCATGTCCAATGTAATGTCCCAAGAACGTCACCTCTGCCTTCGCGAATTCTGTTTTCTTTAAGTTTATTACCAAGTTTGCTTCTTGTAATCGTTCAACATGCTCTGCCAACTGTAACATGTGAGCTTTCAATCACTTGCTGAAGATCACTACATCATACAGATAAGTTGCACAATTTGTTCATATGGCCACCCCTCTATTCTTGAGTGTTAAATGTGACTGGTGCATTATACATCCAGATGAAATACTCGATAAAGTTTTTTTTGTCAACTCCGGTATCTTTACCAGGTAGTTTAACTGACTTCACACTTTTTTTTAATTTGAAAGGGGCCTGGCTTTGAATGGTTTTCTTACCATTGGTGGCGAAACTAATACGTCATCCCAACGAGAAATCGTCAAAGTTTCAGAGTTTTTATCTGCCTCCTGCGTCACTCTACACTGTGCCCTCTTCAGCTGCTGTTTAACTAACTCACCTACTCCATCCAATCTCTCCCTCACCTCTGATACATAATCCAAGTATGAGATGTCTGACTTTGGTCCTGTCAATTTATATTTAATTAATTTCTAAGGACCTGTCACTTCATGTACGAATGTTACGTCAAATGAAGTAAAGTGAGTAGATTTATTTGGGGCATCTCTAACGGCAAACAATTTTATGGGGCACCTTTATCCCAACCATTCGGGTAATCCTGACAGTACGCTGTATGCATGATCCTCAGTGTCTGATGCTAACTTTCCAAGGCTACCTGGGATTCAGGATGGGACGCACTTGATTTGAAGTGCTGTATGCCTAAGATATCCATGACTTCCTCAAACAGCTGAGCAATAAAATGAGACCCTTGGTCTTACTAAATCTCTCTGGGCAGTCCACAGCGAGTAAAGAAAGCTACCAACCCCTCCACCTTCATTTTTGCCTTAACACTCCAATAATGGAATTGCCTCTGGAAATCTGGTAGACGCATCCATTATGGTCAGCAAATATTGGTTTCCACTTTTACTTTAGAAAGGGGAGCTACACAATTAATCATAACCCACATGAAGGGTTTTTCGAATGCAAGAATTGGCAAGAAAGCTGCTGGTTTTATTACTGCCTGGGACTTACCTACAATTTGGTATGTATGTCAGGTACAACAAAAATGAACCGCGTCCTTGTGCATTCCAGGCCATTAGAAATGCTTCTGTACCTTAGCCTGAGTCTTCTGTACACCTAGGTGACCGCCTGCAGAGAGTTTATGTGCGACCCAAAACACTGTACATTACTGCTAACACAATCTCGTGCACTTCGGCCCATTTCCCTTCTGCAGTAACCTATCATGGTCTCCATTTTAATTCTATGATTCTATGTTTAAGTTAATAACGTTAAACAATATATTCTGATTCCTTTTCTGTGTGTGTGCATGTATATGTGTGTGTGAATGTGTGTGTATATATCTGTTGTAAGTCGATTAGACTTTCTGGACTAAACACCTCTGCCTGATCCTCTGCCTGTTCAGGTTTTTCCTGCACCGTTACATCAAACAGGGTGTCAGTTCACTGAGCATCAACTCATTTGTCTTTTGAGTTCATTTCTTCTTCCTGCTGTAACTTATGACAGCGGGATCTTGTTACTACACAGTCTGGAAAATATCCTGGGTAATTTTCCTTTAACTCACCAATTCCCTCATCTTCCTTTGTCTTCTCCACCACAAGAGGTGCCCCTCCCAACTTGCTTCCTGCTAAATCGTTCCCAAGAACAAGCTCTATTCCTAGAACTGACACTCTGTTACTTCCCCAAACTTGATTTGGCATTCCATTCTGATGTTACACAAGGGAATGCTTAATTTCTGTCCCCATTCCACAAGTTATCACGTTCTTGATTATAATGCCAGAAAGAGTGAAAAAAAAACTTTCAACTCTTACTATTAGAGGCTGAGAGAAAGTGAGGGCGGCAGATGCTGGAGATGAGAGTTGAAAAGTGTGGGGCTGGAAAAGCCCATCATGTCGGCAGCATCCGAGGGGCAGGAGCATTGACGTTTCAGGCATCAATCCTTCATTAGGAAAGTTGGGCGTAAGGGAGGGGGAAGGAGGTTGAGAAATAAATGGGAGGGTGGGGGGTGGAGCTGGGTGAAAGGGAGCTTGGAAGGCAATTAGTAGATGCAGGTGCATTGTGATGGTGATAGGTCGGAGAGGAGGGTGACAGGACACCTATCGGTGGTAGGACAGCTGGAACCCTCAAACTGTACAGCATCAACGTTGACTTCACCAAATTCCAAATCTCCCCTCCACCAACCTCTCCTAGATCCAACTGTTCAACCTAGCATAACCCTCTTGAACTGCCCTAACTGTCCATCTTCCTTTCCACCTATCGATTCCACCCTCCCCTCCGACATATCACTGTCACTCCCACCTACATCTTCTTATTGCCTTCCCAGTGACCCTCCCACCAGCCCAGCTACTACTCTCGTATTTATCTTCCAGCCCCCTTGTCCCCCCACCACGTTCCGGACAATGGGTTTCTGCCTGATATTCGATTGTCCTGCTGTTCGGACGCTGCCTGATCTGATGTGCTTTTCTGGCGCCTCACTTCCCAACTAATAGAGAGTGAGCAGATCCCTTACCTCACAAAATTATAATTTCTTATCCTTCTCCCCCTGTTCTTTCTGAGTAAACTTTACCTACAGAGGCGAATTCTTTAGAGAGATCAGGCACTGCCTCCATACCCAGCCCTTGCCTAGGCTGTGCAATGTCCTGCAGCTCCTTGGCTGCACTTGGGGTTTCCTTTACCAGTTTTACAAATGCCACTGGCTTAGCCTCTTCTACCGCATCTTTCGCCAAAATGTCTTCCTTTAACGCCCAGCACGGTGTGTCCCAGCTAACTGCAGTGAAAACAACTTTTTCCCTGTGCCCTTCTTAAACCATCGGCACTGTAATATTATGTGTTCCACTCCCTTATAGTGAGAGTACCTGAGGCCTTTCACCACCTTTCAACCCCCTTGGGCTCCTTTCTTCACCTGTGGTAAACTATTATGAGCTACTGTTCGCTGTGTAATGTGTGATCTTCCCTTCTCCCAATTTCTATCCCTCACAGGATGAAATTCTTGCCAGAAGCTAAATTGCATCACATGCCACAATGCATAGTTACCTGCCATTTCTGCGAGCTTCTCACTTCTTGAACTTTCTATTCATTCACATGACTTTTTCCAATCTCTGGAAGTGAGTCTTTTAACTTCTCCAGCTGATTAATCTTCCTTCAAGCCTCACAGGTCTTATCCATTTTTAAAGCCATAACCCACCTATCAAAATGACTGTGGTTAATTCTTTCAAACTCAATGTAAGTCTGACCTGGTTCCGTCTTTATTTTTCCGAATTTCTGTCTATATGCTTCTAGTACCAATTCATAACGAATCAAAATAGCCAATTTGACATCTTGATAATGTCTGGATTCCTCGTCTGACAGCGCTGCACATACCTCACTAGCTGTGCCCACCAGATTAGTCTGAACTAGCATTACCCATAAGTTCACTGGACACGTCATCTGCCGTGTCATTTTTTCAAATGAAATAAAAAAAGGTTTTGACATTTTTCTCACCGAAATATGGCAAGTTACTAACCTAGTTGAATACATCCCTACGTTCTCCCTTCATCTCCATCTTGTTAATTTAACTTTCTTACCTAATTCCCAACTTCTGAATTTCAATTGCCCTCTCTAATTCTTTCTCTTCGCTTTCTCTTTTTTCTCTCTCTGTTTCCGCCCCTTTACTTATCTTCTAACTCCAGTCGCCACATTTGCAATTTAAGTTTTTATAACTCTACTGCAGTTGCCTATTTCTCTGATACATCAAAGTGCTTGACCAACTTCATTACAATTTCAGCTTCCCTTTCTCCCTGGTTAAACCCAATTCCAACCTATTGGCTAATTCTAAAAAATGTCCTCCTTCTGTATTTCGAAGTTTCCTTGGAAAATTCGGGAACCTCTTCAGTAATGTTAAAAGCCATTTCCCTCACGTTTCAATTAACCAACCACAAGTAACAAAATTAAACGAATTTTCCCAATGGTTTCATTTGAAGTTCAAAGTTGCAATGAGTTGGAATTTGCTGGGATCTGTTGTATCACAGATCTGTTCAAGTCTGTCCAAATGCCATATGGCAAGGCCCCAAACTGTTATAACATCAATGTCAAACCCCTCTGTTAATTAAAACCACATACCCAGAAAAGCTCACCTCACATCATAATCTGTCAAAATGTGAGCGACAGAGAACTCCTAAATTCCACTAATAAACAAAAAAAAACAATTTATATGTATGCAAGTTAGCTCACTGAGCTTGACAGTATGTTTTCAGAAGTTTCGTCACCATGACTATGTTTCTTACATTGGGTGATGTCATTTCCGGTTATTTTAACAATAGTATGTAGACAGAATCTAAATTGATGAGCTTATTGATGGACTTCTGCTTAGAATACCATTTCTCTAAGAAGGTCCTTGCGTGTCTTAGTATGTGTGTGTGCTTTGTCCCAATCAAAGTGGTGCCCTTCTTTTTCTGTATGTATGGAACATAGTGATAGTGCGTTATGTCTTTTGATGACTACTTGGTGTTCATGTATCCTCGTAACACGACAACAGGACAGTTTCAATGGTGGAAAAAAGATTTTATATACACTGTTTAATCAATGTGTGTGTGTGCAGATAAGTCACAAATGATGTATAAAATTTATAAAATATTAAAACATTATTTGATCCTCTCAACGTTCCCTCTTTTTCTGGGATTCCCAACTCTAATTTCTCATTCTTACCAGGATGTGTGCTCCAAATTCTTGATTCTGGTGTCCCAACTTATTTCAATATGTTGGCCTGCTGGGTTCTTTCCAAAGCTAATGTCTGTCATATCATTGGAGACAAATGTTCTGGCATCAGACTTAGCATTTGAACATAATACTCTGCTGTACGTGCACTGTACAAAGGACCACAGCACACAGACATTGCCAAAGTATTGGGGGATGTTCATCTGCTTCTTTCGAGAATGTGGTTTTCTCATTTTCCATATCTCCATATCTATATCCTCTCTCTCTTGTTCTCCCTTTGTAGCTGGTTTAGAATTCCACCAATTATTCTTCGTGTCCCATCTCTCAAAGCTCGTTCTTTTAGTTTACATCTGTTCAAGATGTAATGTGGTTATAATTAAGCAATGTCACTACAAAGACATGCGGGAGGAACTGTCCAGAGTTAATTGGAAGGGGAGCTGAGCAGGAAAGACCATGGACCAGCAATGGGCGGAGGTTCTGGGGAGAATTTGGAAGATAATACAAGAAATGCAACCCCAAGAACATGAAACATACTCATGGGAGGACAAGGCAGCCATGAGTGATAAGGCATCAATTCAAAAGAGAAAATATACGATGTGGTGTAGATGATTGGGAATCCAGAGAATTCATTGGCTCTGAAACTACATAACTCTGGTATCACTGACACCACAGAGCCCTTAATCATGGTCAGGGAAAGAAACAGAGGAAAAACAATCACTTTAAACACAGAAGATGGCATTACCCAAGGAAAAAAGATTCGGGTGAATTAAACATTTGAATTAAGATCAGTTAAATGCTTTTGTGGAATGTGTCAGATTGGAAGCAAGACCCGGGGAGAGAGACCCTCTGCAGAATGAGAGTGCGAAAATTGAAGTATTACCACATCAGAAACCAGGTCAGGTCACTGAGTGCAGGGCTGATGGGTGAAAGGGTCTCAGTGAGAATTGGGGAACAGACAGCAGAATTGCATTGCAGATATTGCAGCTGGAAACTGGGTATTCATGTAGTGCTTTAGACCACAGCAGCAGGAGAAGCAGACATGCATTCAACCACAACCTGAAACTTTTTGCCAGGATAACACCTCAGTCTGTCATTACCATCAATACCATCTATGGCTCAGTGACGAGTGTGGGTGAACACGTCAGAGTCAGAACCATATGAACTTTAACCTGATGCTAACTCATTAAAGTTACCAGACTTGACCAACAGCTCTGAACGAAGCACTGCAGTCCTGTCGCATTCAGTTATAAATGGTGATGGACGATTAAACAAATGACTGGAGGAGAGGGCTCCACAAACATCCCCATCCTAAATAATGGAACAGACCTGCACATCAGTGTAAAAGAGAAGGATGTTTTATCTGCACCATCTTCTGCCAGAAGTGTTGAGTCAATGATAATCATCACCCACGCCATGATGCCCACAAAATCACAGATGCCAGTCTTCAACTAATGTGATTTGCTGCACGTGACATGAAGAAACAGCTGAACACAGTAGATATGCCACAGGCAATGGGCCAGCACACCATTCCTGCAATAGGACTGAAGACTTGTGCTGCACAACAAGCCGTGTCCATGGGGGAGATTTCTCATTCCAGCTCCAACTCTGACATGTCCCTGGCAATGTTGAAAATTACTCAGGTAAGTCCTGTTCCCTAAAACGGGAATAATTACAATCTGATCATTTACCACCCCCTCAGTCCCATCACGACAGTCAAGTTGGTGGGAGTTCTTTTTGACAGAGCTGTCAAGCAGCACAGAAATACCCTGCTCAGTGTTGTCTCTGACAGGTCCCCATGTGGAGATGGTGCTGTTGTGGAAATGTCACTGGATTACTAATCCAGACCAGGCTAATGTTCTGGCAGCTGGTGGAAGTTAAAGACAATTAATAAAATATCGAGATCTAAAATCTGGGGTCAGTAACAGTGACCTTGAAGCCAATATCGATTGTAAACAGAATTTCCTTCTCCAATGTACTTTTAGGAAGTGAATCTCCCGTGATTTCCTGGGCTGGCCTAAAACTGACTCCAAAGACCCTGGCATGTGATAAACATTTCAATGGTCTCTGAAACGGCCAATCAAGGCACTCACTTGTATCAAACTGCTCCAAAGACTGAAAGGATGAAACCCGACAGAACATCCGGCCTCAGCATCAGTGTCGGAAAAGGGAATGGGAACACAGACCTGTCGACCCTGCAGCGACCTCCTTCTTAACATCTCAGAACTTGTGACAACATTTACCGAGCTTTCCCACAGACTGCACAGAAACAGCGGGAAAGGAATAGGTCATACAACACATTGAGCCTCCCCCATTCTAGTTCATAGAAAAAAATCTCCTCAATGCAATTACCCCACATGATATGCATATCAGTTAATGTGAGTAACCTTTGGAAGTTATAAAATAGGAAATGCAGTAGTACGTTTGGTCCATTGAGTTTGCTAACCAATTCCATGTAATGATGGTTGGCCCTTCAGTTCCACACCGTACTCCTGCTCTCCCACCATCCCTTTACTGTCTCTAAATCCTTATTTATAATCAGTGTCTTGGTTTCCAGGTGCAAGCCAATTCCCCACGCTCACCAGTCTGTGATTGCAACCAGTTATTCTCATCTCATTTCAGAGTGACCTGCCTTATCTAATACTGTGGTTCCTTGTTTTAGTCATCCCAGCCAGGGGAATATCATCCCTGCTTTCAATCTGTCTCACCCTGGCAGAGTTTTGTATATTTCACTGAGAACTCCGCTCATTTTCCTAAACCCCATGGAATACAGGCTCAGTTGCCCCAAACACTGCTCCCACAACAAGCCTGTCATCCCAGAGAGCAGTCTGGTCATCCTTCACTGCTCTCTCTCAATGTCCGGTTGGTCCTTTATTAGGTAAGGAGACCAAGCCTGCACACAATACTGCACAATGCTCGAGATGGGATGTCTCCAAAGGCCTGTACAGCTGCAGTAAGACACCCTTTCTCCTGGACTCACATCCCCTGAAATGAAGGTCAACACACCATTTATCTTCCTTACTGCTTTCTGTTTCTGCAATATTGCTTTCAGCGACATATGTACAAGGATATGCAGATCCTTTTCCGTGTTATAGCTCCCCACTTGGTGGGTCTGTGTACACTGGTCAGCGTGTCAATGCCATGCCCAGTATTGACTTCTGGTTACAGAACTCACTGCGCTGCAGGGACCTCAGAGGTTGATGCAAAAGGAAACAACAAAAAGGAGCATATGGCCCTTTGTAAATCAACGTGTTTCAACCAATCCTTTTCGAATTGTAGGATTCCAGTTTATCATTTCCACCAAAGGGCACACCGTCACCTCTATCCACATTGTTCTCCATCTGTCACGTATTTACCCATTCACTCCATTTGTCTTAGTCTTCTTGGTGCTTTTTTACATCCTCCGCACCCACTCACAATCCCACATCCATTAGTGCTGTCAGCAGGCTGGGATGTATTGTATCTGTTTCCAGCAACCAAATATTTAAAGGACATTGTGAACAGCTGGGCCCCAAAACCGATCTCTGTGATACCTCAGCAACCGTCCTCTGTTAATTTCTATTTCTGTATTTCGTCAATCTGGGTGTCACTGGCTGGGCCAGCATTTATTGCCTGTCCCTAGTTGCTCTTGAGAAGGTGGTGGTGAGCTGCCTTGTTGGACACTGCAGTCCACCTGCTGTGGTTGACCTCCAATGCCTTTAGGGAGAGAATCCCAGGATTCTGTCCCAGCGACTATGAAGGAGCTGTGATTAGATTAGATTACTTACAGTGTGGAAACAGGCCCTTCGGCCCAACAAGTCCACACCGACCCGCCGAAACGCAACCCACCCATACCCTTACATTTACCCCTTACCTAAAACTACGGGCAATTTAGCATGGCCAATTCACCTGACCCGCACATCTTCGGACTGTGGGAGGAAACCGGAGCACCCGGAGGACACCCACGCAGACACGGGGAGAACGTGCAAACTCCACACAGTCAGTCGCCTGAGTCGGGAATTGAATCCGGGTCTCAAGCGCTGTGAGGCAGCAGTGCTAACCACTGTGCCACCGTGCCGCCCACCATATATTTCCAAGTGATATATTTTGGCCCGTGATATATTTCCAAGTCAGGATGGTGAATGGCTTGGAGGGGAACCTAAAGATGATGGTATTCCCATACATCTGTAGCCCTTGTCCTTCTAGATAGAAGTGGTCATGAATTGGGAAGATGGTTTCTGAGGATCTTTGGTGTATCATTTCATTGCAGCATGTGGATAGTAAAACACTGCTGCTGCTGCGCGTTGATGGTGGAGCATTGTGAATGAAGGGACAGTCAAACTGGCTGCTTTGTCCTGGATGGTATAAAGCTTCTGGAGTGTTGTTGGGGCTGCACTCATCCAGGAAAACTGGGAGTCTTCTGTCACACTTCTGACCTATATTGTATTGACATGCATTGTAGATGATGGACAGAATTTTGGAAATCAGGATGTGAGTTACTCGCTGCAGTTTTCCTAGCTTCGGACCTGCTCATATAGTTACAGTGTTCATGTGGGGAGACCAGTGAGTCTCTGAGCAATGATTACCCACCAGGACTTTGATACTGGGGGATTCAGTGAAAGTACCACCATTAAATGCCAAGGGGCAGGTTAGATTGTATTTTATTGGTGATGGTCATGGTCTGGCATTCGTGTGGGCTGAACATTACTTGCCACTTGCCAGCCTGGATACTGTCCAGATCTTGTCGTGTTTGAACATGGACTGCTTCCGTATCTGAGGAGCCACAAATGTTGCAGAACATTGTACAATCATCGGCGAACATCCCCACTTCTGACCTTAACATGAAGGGAAGGTTATTGATGAAGCAGCAATGAAGAAGTTTCTGTTCACTGCTCGAGGGACTCCTACAGACATGGAGCTGAGTTGACTGTCCTTCATCAACCATGACCATCTTCCTACGTGTCAGGTATGATTCTAACCAGCCGGGATTTTGCCTCTGATACCCATTGAATCCAGTGTTGCAAAAGCACCTTGATACCACACAAGGTCGAATGCAGCCTTGAAATTAAGGGCTATCACTCTCACCCTACCTCTGGAATTCATCTCTTTTGTCCATGTTTGAATCAAGGTAATGAGGTCTGGAGTTGAGTGGCCCTGGTGGAGCCCAAACTGGGCGTCATTGACAGGGTATTGATGAGCAGGTTGCTGCTTAAAAGCACTGAGACCTCCCACCACTTTACTGATGATCGAGAGTAGACCGATGGAGTAGTAATTGGCCGGATTGGATTTGTTCTGCTTTTTATATACAGGAGATACTTGGGGTAATTTTCCACATAATCAGGAAAAGCCATTGTTGTAACTGTATTGAAACAGTTTGGCTGGGGGAGTGGCAAGTTAAGGAGCACAAGTTTCCAGTACTATTGCCAGAATGTTGTCAGAGTATGGGTCCCATAGAGTATCCCGTATCTCCAACCGTTTCTGGATATCGCGTGGACTGAATCGAATTGGTTGATGACTGGTAACTGAAACGCTGAGGACCACTGGAGGAGGCTGAAATGGATCATCCACTCAGCATTTCTGACTGAAAGTTGTTACGAGTGCATCAGCCTTATCTTATACACTGAAGTGCTGGGCTCTTCCATCATGGAGGAAAGCGTTATTTGTGAAACCTCTTCCTCCAATGAATTGTTTAATTGTCTCCAACGTTTCTCGACTAGATGTGGAAGGACTGCAGAGCTTAGATCTGAACCGTTGCTTGTGGGATCACTTAGCTCTGTCTATCACTTACTGCTTATGCTGTTTGGCCCACGAGTAGTCCTGTTTGGTGGCTTCACCAGGCTGACACTTCATTGTCAGTTTTGCCTGGTGCTGCTCCTGCCATCCTGCACATCCATTGAACCAATGTTGATCCTCTGGATTGATGGTAATTGTTGCGAGGGGGATATGCGAGGTCATGAGGTTGTGTGGCTGTATAATTCTGCTCCTATAGATGAACCACAGCACCTTATGGACACCCAGACTTGAACTGTTAGATCTGTTCGAAGTCTGCCCTATTTCGCACTGTGATAGTACCAGCCAAAATGGTGAATGTTATTCTCAATGTGCAGGTGTGACTTTTTCTCCACAATGACTATGCGGTGGTCACTCTTACCGATACTGTCATGGACAGATACTTCTGCAACTGGCAGATTAGTAAGGCCGTGGTCAAGTGTATATTTTCCTCTTGTTGGTTCCTTCACTGCCTGCCGCAGAACCACTCTAGCAGTTACATCCTTTAGGACCCAGCCTTCTCGATCAATAATGCTGTAGCTGAGATACTGTTGGTGGTGAACATTGAGATACCCCACCCAGAATGCTACCCTCAGTGCTTCCTCCAAGTGTTGGTCAGCATGGAGGAGTACTGATACATCAGTTGAGAGATGCTGGTACTTGGTAATCAGCAGGAGGTTTCCTTTCCCAAATGCAAACTAATGCCATGGGATACGGAGACACTGTTGAGGACTCCAAGAGCAATTCCCTTCTAACTGCATCCCACTGTGCCGCCACCTCTGCTGTGTCCATCCTGCTGATGAGACAGAACATATCCGGGGAAGGTGATGGGGTGTCTAGGTCATAGTCATACTCAGAGAATCATACCTTACAGACAATGTCAGGCTGTTGCTTGATGAGTCTGTTTATTTCTATTCACTGTTTACTGCCAGCTGTCCCATTCTCGAAACATGTCCATATATTCGCCCCAATCCACTCAGATTTGATATTGCAAATTGGGCTTGGAGCTTTACCAACATTTTCCTAAAAATCAAAATGTTTTACATCCATTACTGTTCTTTCATTTGTCAGCCAGTCTGCTTCTCAAACATAATTCCCATCTCATAAATCTATGTTAGTGTTATCTATGACTATTACTTTCAGCCACAATAACTTCTGCTAAACCATTTACTTACTATGTTCTGTGTTCCACGTACTCTATCATTTTCCCACACCAGACTTGGTTTTTCTTATATTGTTAGAAAGTTTTGTGAAGACAGAACTGAAGTAGTGGCTTCATAGTTCTGCCATTTCCCTGTTCCCCATTCTCCATTCTCTGGTTCCAAACTGTAAGGGAACTACACTTGTTTTCTCATATTTCTCACATTGACATAATTTAACATGCTATTACAGTTCACACTTATAACCATTATGAATATAACTCTTCAGAAACCCATCAATTCCTGCCTTAAAATGCTCCAATAATTGACCTTCCACATGGTACACTCACAGGAGCAAAGACTCTGTGCCAACAGAAGTACAGCACGATCTATATTAGTCCCACTTTCTACAGCAGTCCCATAGCCTGGAATGTTATGACACTTCCAAGTGCTTGTCCAAGTACTTTTTAACGATTGTGAGGTTACTCGTGATAATTTCCCTCTCAGGAAGTAATCCCAGAAGCCCACACCTCGAGGTGAAAAAATGTTTAAATCATCTCTGAACCTCAAACTTTTCACTTTAAAAGTGTGCTCCTTTGTTCTTGAGCCTCTGACTAAAAGGAACAGCTGCTGTCTATCCCCCCTGTCCGTGTCGCTTATAATCTTATCCTTCTGAATCCCTGAATCCTCAGCTTTCTCTGCTCCAAAGTAAACAACCCGAGCTTATCCAGCCTCTCTCCATAGCTGATGTGTTCTACCCGAGGGAACATCCTGGTGAATCACCTCTGCACTCCCTCCAGTGCAATCACATCCTTCCTGGAATGTGGCTCCCAGAGCTACAAACAGTACTCCATTTTGGCCGAACCAAAGCCCTGGAAGGTCTTATGTCTACACCCTGATTAGGAAACACATTACTCAAGGTCCAATTTTTAACTAGTCCATTAACCTGCCCAGCAGAAAGTGAGGACTGCAGATGCTGGAGATCAGTGCTTTAAAAATGTGTTGCTGGAAAAGCGCAGCAGGTCAGGCAGCATCAAAGGAGCAGGAGAATCGCCGTTTCGAGCATAAACCCTTCTTCAGGAATCTGCCCGAAATGTCAATTCTCCTGCTCCTTTGATGCTGCCTGACCTGTTGCGCTTTTCCAGCAACACATTTTTAAGCATTAATCTGCCCAGTCACATTCAGGGATGTGTGGAGAAGCACAATCTGAGCTTCCCAGTGTGCTGCCATTCATTGAGTCCTCCCCTGCCTGGTTCCTTCTCCCAATGTGCTTCACCTCACATTTATCAGGGTTACATTCCATCTGCCATTGATCTGCCCATCTGACCATTTCATCTGCATCTTCCTGTAACTTAAGGCCTTCCTCCTCACTGCAAACCAACTGGTCAATCTTTATGTCAAACGTACACTTACTTATCACACCTCCCTGACTCTCCACCGAGCCCCCTCCACATTCAAATTTGTTTTTGTTATGAATAACACAAATAATAACGGACACATCACTGATCCCTGTGGTACACCAGGGGACACTGGTCTCCTGTCACACAAACAGCCTTCTCTCACTACCCTCTGCCTCCTGCCACTAAGATAATTTTCGTTGTAACTTGTCAAGTTATCATTTATATTGTGAGATTTTACATTATTTTTCAGTTTCCCAGCTGGAAATTTGTCAAAGGCTTTCTTACAAAGCTAAAGAATCGTCCTCCTCAAACGAATTCAATCAAATCCATTAGATGTCACTTCCTTCTGATAAAGACATGATGATTATCCCTGATCAGACCTTGAGACTCTGAATGGAGTTCAATTTTCTCCTTCCCTATTTTCTCCAGTAGTTTCCTTAACAGTGACCTAATACCCGCTCGTCTATAGTTCCCTGGTCTATCTCTCCCACCCGAACTGTGAAGTGGAATCGTGTTAGCAGTTCTCCAGTTCTCTGGAACCTCCCCTATGGTCAGATCCTAATTAAAATATTCAGTCAGGGTCTTTCCTCCATTCACCCCAACAGCCGCCTGTGATACAACTCATTCAGACATGGAGATAGGTCCAAATTTATACAGAACAAAGCCTCAAATCCTTTCTCGTATTTTACATCAATCTGTTCAAGAGTTTCCTCATCCATCTCCTTGAATTCTGTACTTGTCTTCTCCGTCTCTAAAGTAAAATAGATGTGAAGGTCTCATGTAACAATCCATCAATGTTCTCCAGCTTGACACACAGATTGCCCCTTTGGTTTCTAATGGACACTAACTGTTTGCTGATTATTCTGCTCTACTTGTCCTTGTAGAATATCGTGGGATTCTCCCAGATCTCGCCTCCTTGTACTTCTCCATGTCCCTGTTATTCAGTCCCCTCTGTGTTTCTAAGTTTCACTGCAACCACCTCTCATGTTTCGAAACTCGAGATCACAGGGTGAGTTTCCACATCAGAAAATCTTGCCGTTTTAGGGATGAATCTGAATAATACCTTTTGCAGTTCCTCTGTAGTCAATACCTTATTTCTTAGATTGGGACTCCGAACAATACAAAATACTCTCATGAACACTCGATACAACTGGTGCATGACGTCTTCTATATTCCAATTACAATCACCTGAATGTAAAACTAATTTTTTCTTTGCAATTTTCATATGTTCTTCCTAATACCTCTCGCTTTAACCTTTCTTATGAGCTTACTGTGTGAGTTTTAAAAAAAATCTCATGAATATTCAACTCTACGTTATCCATTGTTTCTTCATTGCCTATGTCCACAAGAATCATTTTCAAACCATTCCAAAAAAAAATGTGTGCCTCTTCTGGTTTTCCTTTCATCGGTATATTTTCACAATCCCAAGTTATGTTATTATCTTCTACATATGTAGTCGCATGTTCTTTGTAATCGAGTCCAACAGACAGCCGACTGCGGATGACAAGATAACTGCTCTGTAGTTCACCCCTCTCCATCTTCATCCTTTCTTAAACTGTTGGATAATATTTGTAACCTTTGCCTTATACAGATTGGCTAAATGACTTTCGAGAATGTGTCGGAAGATAAAGTAAAAATCCGCGATGCAATTGCTGCTTCCTCATAAATCCTTGTATGAAGTACATCTAGTCTGTCAGATTTATAAATATTCAATGCAGCTTTCTTTTCAAAGATGACCTCAACATTGATAAGAATAATCTTAGACTTTACTTACACAAGTCCCATGGTAACTTGGTATTTCTGGAAGAATTTCTGGACATTCTTCCAATGAAGATAGACGCAAATAAACTGTGTCTTTTCCTTGAGATTTCTCTGTTCTCTGCAATAAACTATCCTGAACGCACATTTGACCTTGTTTTTTTTTTTTCATACCTTGATAGACTCTTTTTAGCAGTTTGTATGTATTTCTTTCGTTTGCATGTTTTTTCTCTTTTCGATTTTCTTCTCAGTTTCTTGGTCATCCTTTGCTGGGTCCTATATTTCTCTGAATCCACTGGACTACTACAACTTGGCATTTTTCTAAGCTGCTTCCTTTCATCAAATAGGTAAGTGAAGGTGGGGTTGAAAGTGATACTCGGAGAGGAGGGTGGACCAGATTGATAGCAAGGAAGGTGGACGCGTAGGAATGTACAAAAGGGCGGTGCTGATTGGAGGGTTGGAGTGGGATAGGGTGGGATTAGGGGAAATGGGGAAATCCACTATGATCCCCTGTGTTTGGAGGGTCCCAAGGCAGAAGAGGAGGCTTCCTTCCTGCAGGCTTCTGGTGGCTCGGGTTTGGCGATGGAGCAGCTCCAGGCCCCTCATGTCCTTGGCAGAGTGGGAAGGGGAGTTAAAGTGCTCAGCCACAAGGCGATGGAATTGTTTAATGAGGCTGTCCCAGAGATGTTCACTGAAATGTTCCACAAGTTGACCTTCTGCCTCGCCAATGTAGAGAAGATCACATTGGGTTCAATGGATGCAGTAGATGAGGCGGTCTGTCTCCCTTCATCACCTATCACATTCAACCCTACCTTCATCTACCTACCGCAATCCCTGCTAACCTCCCCCCTGCCTCACCCCCTTCTCATTTATCCCTCAGCCACCTTGGCCCATAAGCTTCATTCCTGATGAAGGGCTTATGCCCCAAACATCGATTTATCTGCTCTTAGTATGCTGCCTGGCTGTGCTTTTCCATCACCACACTCTTCGCCTCTGATCTCCAGCATCTGTAGTCCCGACGTTCTCCTCACACCTTGATGGCTTGCATGACTCATATTTATAACAGTTACTTCAAATAAAACAAAAACTGTTGTGTACTCAAACAGCATAAAAGAAAACCAGTACATTGTGATCACTGTTCCCAAAATGTCCTTTCCTTCAAATATTTCAATTAGCTCTTCTGATCACTCAACACCAATTCCTAAATCACCTGATCTCGAGCTCAGTGCTTAACATAATGCTCGTGTAAAACATCTCACACGTGGTCTTGAAATCCATTTTTCCCAGCATTAGCATTCAATTGGGTTAACAGAGTTTAGATATAACTTAAACAGTACATTATCACTGCAGTAGCCACAAATGTGTATATCTCAGTTCCTGTTTTATAACATACCCAACATTTGTGTTGCAGCTTCCACTTTGATATATAACACCTATCAATGTTTGCTCCTCCTTGCTATTTTTTTAATCTCCACCTTACTAGATTCTGTGAAATCTGAGCGATGTGGGCTCTGGGGAGATTGATGGTAGAGATCATCTCGCCACATCATTTATGATCTTCTCAAACTTTAATTACTCCAGATCTCCCGTTATGCTGATGGAGTAGAGAAGGGCAATGATCTTCCAACAATGCTCTGTATTCCCTCAGAGAGCTGAGACTGCTCTATCCTGGTGGGAACCTTCCAACAAGCCGGTAAGGCGTTGCTGCTGCTGTACAGGCTCTTAGTGAGATCACATCTAGAGTAATGTGTACAGATTTAATCTCTTCAATGAAGAAAGGATGTTGTTATATTGGAAGCAGCTCAGAGATGGTTCCCTTAACTGATTCCTGCAATGAAGGCGCGAACTTATAATGAAATGATGATCAGGTTGACCCAGTAGCCATTGGAGTTTACAAAGATTCAAGATGATCTTATTTGAACATAAATGGCAGAAGGAGTGAAGGAGTGAAGTGAATTACACAGATAGTGGAGGAATCCGTTCCGTTCTCCAGCCTGTTACACAGGAACAACAGGAGGATATTCAGACCTTCGACCCTGTTACACTAAAACAGGACGAGGCTATTCAGCCCCTGGAGCCTGATATACATTTAGAGAAGGAGGCCAATCAGCCAGTCGAGCCTATAACAGTAGGCCATGCTGCACCAGTATCCTGTTAAACAGCAACAGGATCAGTCCATTCAGCCTCCTCAAGTCTGTAACATAGGAACTGGAAGAGGTCACACAGTGACTGGAGATTGTTACACTGGGATAACAGGAGGCCATTCACACCCACCGAGCCTATTGCAAGGGAATTGGATAAGGATTAAAAACTATCTGACACTTCTGTCATGAGAAAGGAAGAGGCAATTTAGACACGTGTCTGTTGTATGGGAACAAGAGAAGACCAATCAATCACTCGGCCCCATCTCCGGGATACATGAGGAGACCGTTCAGTATTTCCACCTGTTATAGAGAAGTATGAGAAGACCCATCAGCCCCTCAAAATGTTACACAGCAACAGTAAGATTCCATAATCTCCCAATCCTCTAAAGCATCAACAGGAGGATGTCATTCTGGCCTTGGAGATGGTAACATGTGAACACCAGAAAGACGTCAGCCCATCGATTTTGTACACCAGCAGGATGATGAGTCCATTCAGCCACACGTGGCTCTTACACAGCATTTGGAACAAATCTCTTAAAAACGTGTGCCTTTTAAACAGGAATTCAAAGAAAACATAAAGCTTTTCGAAAGGGAAGAACTTGTAATAATGGTATACATTAGGGACGAAAGTGTAAGAATAAACTATTGTAATTTAAGGCAAATTGTTAGAGTCCATTGTTCAGGATATTTGCAAAGTTAAACCACAATCCATCAGAGTCAACATGGTTTCCCGAAGGCTAAACCGTGTCCGAATTGTTTGCTGGAGTTATTTGAAGATGTCACAAACAAGGTGGGTCGTGGGAATCCTGGAGATGGAACATATCTGGCCTTCCTGAAGGCATTGGATATGTTGCTTCTCCAAAGAGTAAGTGGTAAGATCAGACAACATGGGTCTAGGAGTAATTTATTAGCTTGGATGGAGGATTGGTTAACCAACAAAATTGAGTCAGATGGAATAAATGTATAATTTTCTTTTGGCAAATGCAATTTGTGGGGTGCCATTGATTTCAGGACTCATGCCTCAACCATTTGCGATCGATGGAATGACTGTACTCTGTTGATGGGATCGAAAATACGATGCCACATTTTCAGATGACACTAACATCGGTGGGAAATTACTTCAGAATGATGATGCAAGAGATTTTAAAACTATGTGGTAGGTTGGGTGAATGGGCCAACATTTAGCAAGGAAAATTAAAGTGAAGAAATATGGGGCTTTTAGGGTGTATGTTTGCTCGCTGATCTGTGGGTTTGATATCCTGGCGAGGTAACATCACCTGGCGAGGTAACATCATCAGTGGCGACCTCCAAGTGAAGCGAAGCCGTTGTCTCCTGCTTTCTATTTATATTTTTCTCCTGGATGGGGTTCCTGGGGTTTGTGGTGATGTCATTTCCTGTTCGTTTTCTGAGAGATTGATCGATGGCATCTAAATCTATATGTTTGTTTCTGGCGTTG
This sequence comes from Hemiscyllium ocellatum, assembly GCF_020745735.1. Taxonomy (NCBI): domain Eukaryota; kingdom Metazoa; phylum Chordata; class Chondrichthyes; order Orectolobiformes; family Hemiscylliidae; genus Hemiscyllium; species Hemiscyllium ocellatum. The sequence continues at coordinate 48,865 of NW_026867963.1, read as the reverse complement.
TATTTTGAGTGCCACCACAAAGAAAAACCACCATTTCGACTGGGACAACACATCTATCCTGGGACAGGCTAAACAAAGACATGCCAGAGAATTCCTAGAGGCCTGGCACTCCAACCACAACGACATAAACAAACACATAGATCTAGTTGCCATCTATCAACTCCTCAGAAAACGAACCGGAAATGACATCACCACAAACCCCAGGAACCCCATCCAGGAGAAAGATAGAAATAGAAAGCAGGAGACAACAGCTTCGCTTCTCTTGAAGGTCGCCACTGATGATGTTTCCTAGCCAGGTAATGAAACATCTGGATATCAAACCTACAGCTCAGCCAGCAAACCAACAACCTAAATCTCAACCTGAGCTACAAACCATCACAAACCTTGCAAAAGCCATGAGCGCAACACGCTATAACTTGCCCGTAGATGGGAAAAGAATGCCATCAGAGAGAGTTCCACCCGCGAACAACTGTACTCTCTGCATGAATGTTTAAGAAAACAACTACTGCCAAAATGTCTGCGATATAAACGCCGATAAAAACATCTCAAGCCAAAAGTTTAACAGAACAAAACGGCCGCAGAATGCTCCGAGAATTAATCAATGACGCCCACCACAGACTCTGAAAATACAAACGGGAAATTGCGCGCCAAAAGCCGTTATTCAAACAAGCAACAAACCAAGTATGGTCAGACGTGATAGAACAAGCCATCAACACCAAACACCGACAAAGACAGATGAAGAAAAATCGGGATGTGAAGAAAAAACTGGACAAACTCACAAAAAAAACACAAAACCGATAAGACAGAGGCATGGATAAAGAACTTATCAGACCGGACCCTATCAGACACAGAAAAAGCGGTACTAGTCAAAGGATTAAATTTCAATTACCGAGACGCTGACAAGAAGGAATTACTTGCGGCATTAGAAACCACATTGAAGGACAACAATCTCATGGAAGAAACACAACAAACGATCAGACAGACAGTTGCACCTATTCTCAGCCGAAAGAGGGAAGGAAACAAACTGACCACACAAGAAAATAAAGCCCTAGAAAACCTCAAAAAAGACAAAGACATCATTATATTACCTGAAGACAAAGGTCGCTCACAGTCATCCTGAACAGAAGGGACTACATAGAAAAAGCTGATGCACTACTCGCAGGCACCAACACTACCAACAGGTGGCGCTTGACCCGACCACACAATTAGGAAACAAAATTACCTATCTCCTAAGAAAATAACACAATTCCGGACAATTAAACAAGACAGAATTCCAGAAAATGAAACCCAAAGGGACCAATACCCCACAATTCTACGGACTACCAAGAATCCATAAACCAGGAGGCCCCCTCAGACCTATAGTTGCACTACCCGGAACACCAATTTACAGACTAGCCAAAGAACTACACGCAAGACTAAAATACCTAGTAGAAGATTCACAACACTCCATCCACTCCACCCAGGAAGTCCTAAAAATCATCAAAAACGCCAACATAGAGGAAGACGAAGCAATGATCTCATTCGACATAACAGCACTGTTCACCTCCTTTAACATCGACCTGGCAACAGAAACACTTACCACACTTTTAGAAGAGACCATCACACACACACCAACCACCATCAATCACATTACCAACGAAAATATCATGAAGCCAATGGACCTGTGCCTCACCACCCACTTCACCTTCAAAAACATAGTCTACAAGCACACCAACGACACACCCATGGGATCTCCACTTTATCAGGATTCATAGTAGAAGCGGTAATGCAAGGACTAGAACAAACAGCCCTACCAATCATCAAACCAAGTATCTGGGTTCGCTATGTAGATGACATTTTTGGCATCACAAAATGAAACAAGACAGAAGAGACATTTAACATCATCAACAACACTCTCACAGGCATAAAGGTCACCAAGGAGGAAGAAACCGACAACAAACTCGCATTCCTGGACGTCACAGTCGAAAGAAAGGACAATGGAGAACTACAAACCTGCATATAGAGAAAACCGACAAACACTGACCAAATACTTAACTACACCAGCAACCATCCCAACACACACAAACGAAGCTGTATCAGGACACTATTCCAAGGAGCCACCACACACTGTGGCTCAGACGAGATACGCAAAACAGCGGAGAACCACCTATACGACGTATTCAAGATGAACGGATACTCAAGAAGTACAGTGCGCAGATTCCTCAAGGACAAACCACGACAATCAGACCAAACACAGCCAGAAACCCTAACCACCTTAACATACATCAAAGAAGTTTCAGAAATGACAGTCAGACTACTGAGACTCCTCGGAATCCTAGTAGCACACAAACCCACCAACACTCTCAAACAAAAACTAACAAACTTAAAAGACACAGTACAACCCATGGACAAAACCAATGACATCTACAAAATTCCATGCAAGGACTGCCACAAACACTATGTAGGACAAACATGAAGAAAGTTAACCACCAGGATACACCAACACCAGCTAGCCACAAAAAGACACGACTCTCTCTCACTCATAGCCCTACACACGGATGAAAAAATCCACCATTTTGACTGGGATAACACATCTATCTTGGGACAGGCTAAGCAAAGGCATGCCAGAGAATTCCTAGAGGCCTGGCACTCCAACCACAACGCCATAAACAACACATACATCTAGATGCCATCAATCAACTCCTCAGAAAACGAACCGGAAATGACATCACCACAAACCCCAGGAACCCCATCCAGGAGAAAGATATAAATAGAAAGCAGGAGACAACAGCTTCGCTTCACTTGGAGGTCGCCACCATTGATGTTACCTCGCCAGGTAATGAAACGTCTGGATATCAAACCTACAACTCAGCCAGCAAACCAACATCCTAAATCTCAACCTTAGCTCCAAACCTTCACAAACCTTGAGAAAAAAAAGGTGCTATTCAAGTTGGCCAGTATTAATGGAGAGACAAATTATTGTCTAAATGGCGAGAAAGTTCAAAGTGCTTAGGTGCAGAGGGATCTGGATGTCTGCTTGCATATCACAGAAAACCTGCATGCGGGTAGTGCAAGTAATGAGAAATGCAAGCATAATTTCAGTGTTTACTTATAAAAGGATAGAGTAGGGAGTGTTGGTGTAGCTATGCAAGGCATTTGTGAGGATGCAACTGAAGTACAGTTTGGGTGTCCTGCAGAATGAATTATTTCCCTTGTAGGCAATTCAGAAGAGCTTCATTACATTGATTCCATGTTTGAAGTGTTTGTCTTATGAAGAGAAATTGAGCACTTTAGGCCTACACGCTCGAGTTTATAAGAATGAAAGGAAATCTCATTGAGTTCTGTAAAATTCGAAAAGTAATTGAAAGTGTAGATGTGGGTGGATTTTTTTTTCATGTGGCGCAATTTACAACAAGAGACTAGAGTGTTAGGTTGGAGAGATGGCACGAAAAAGGAATAGAGGCCGAGTTGACATCAGCCTCATCGAACGGTTGGATTCCTCACAGATGCGCATTGTTCTTATTCAACTCTTCAACTGTGTTGTACAGGAATGAGGGAGGATTGGGTATAATACAGGAAGCAGGCGCTCAGGATAAATCAGTTAGAGAGAACGTAACCAGTTACGCCACACAGTGACCAGCGCTGGGTTCTCAACTATTTACATTCTATATTAATGATCAGGAAGATGGAACAGATATACAGATGCTGCGTTTGGTGATGTCGCTGTGATAAGCAAGAGAGTAAATTATCAAGAGAGGGTGGAGAGTCTGCAAATAGATTCAGAGAGGTAAAGACAATAGATAATAGTTTGTCAGGTGGAATCTAACATGATATAACTTGTCATTTCATTTACAGAAATAATGGAAGGCAGTATGTTACTGAAATGGAGAGGGATTACAGGACTTAGTAATACTGTGTACTGGGAGGTTCACTCAGACCCGTTCAGAAATGGCAGGTTTTGCTCCATCCCTGTTTGTCAGCTCCAGACACTCCAAGTGAACCCATTGCTCTCTGTACAAATGGAATACTTTGATGTGGTTGATTGGTGGTGGGGATGGTGTTTTGAAACCTGCATCAAGCGGATGTCCTTTATCCAAGATATATTCATTTCTTTCCACGTGGAGACCCCATGACGATGAAAATGGCTGACTGCTTCTGAATGAAGAGGCCATGACTGCTACCAGGACAGTGGGTATTCACCAACATGATATACTGTGCATGCGTTACATTAATAGAGAGAGAAATTCTCTCCCCATTGACGTGGGTACTCTGCAGATGCACTGTACACCATCGGAAATCCGACTATACTGGATATACCTGGAAGTGCCCTGCTGTGGGAGAAACAATGTATTCACCTCATCCGCCATGTATATCCTCCATCACCGAATGGTGACATTGATGTTGAGATATTGGGAAATGATGGATGTGTCACCTTGTCCAGCCTGGAATGTTCTGGATCATAGAAGCTGTATGAGAAACAGTAACCCTAACAGCCACTGCCAGCACCATCCTCCCCCTGGTGTGAAACTGCAGGTCGTGTTGAAGGAGGTGGAGGTGATACCATTCTGTGACCAGCTCCTTGTTCAATCAGTGTCCCCTCACACGCTGCTCCTGGGTTAACTGAACCTTGGGAAGCTGTACCTGGAAAACCCAATGTGGATCCAGCAGATCCCTTTCCCCACACACACTCACTGCGTGGTTTCTGAGTTCCCCTCTCTGCAGCCTCTGCTCCATTCGTTGTTCATGTAACAGACTCAGATGCTGCATCCAGAGTTGGTCACCAAATCCTCAGGTCTCCCTGCATGTCTGAGGCAGCTCACATCACATCCTCCAGCAAACCATCCGCAGCCCCTCCAATTAATTTTCAATTACAGGATTCATCACAAATCCCTTGGCTACAAGTGTTGTGGACCAGTCCAGATCTCCCCAAAATATTTTAAGAAGGCCGCTTAGACCCAAACCTTTCCTTATTTTGAATATAGATGGGAGGTGTGCATTCCAGATATGTTGCGACTGGTCAAACCACTCACCATTAAGCAAAATATAATCTATTCAAATGCTTTAGTTAAAATAAAATCAAAGAAAAGAATATTTTGGGAGAGCTTATATGTTGGAACACTTGCACAAACAATAGATACCGCTCCTTCTTGGTTTACACTGCTTTGCTTTGTATATTCAAATACAGATCCTTACAGCAGTTTGCCAATCCCGGAGGTTACAACATCAACAGAGATCTCAGAGAGAAAAGCAGCTGTGGATCATTTATTGAAACTTCCAACTCTTCTAGGATCCCCAGTAGCTTATGAATGCTGCAGCTAAAAACAAAATGAGGAAACCTGGTCTGGGAGAGCTGGCCACTGCCCTTCCATTGTAACCACCGTTTTAATGAAACCTAAAATCTCAGTTATTTACTTAAACTGTTTTCAGACAGCAGTTCTGCACGTCTGCCTTTAAAACCTCTCTTCAAAAAAAAACAAGAGAAAATAAACGTTTTACAATGATAGTATCTTCACAACTCATTCTTTAATAAAATAATCCATCAATACACAAATGTGGATTCATTTTAGACCTCCTAATATTCCTCTATTAGTAGACGGAAATGTATATATATATTACATTGACTCTGAGCATACAAATGTTCACAACTATTTCGATTTCAGTCATTTTACTCCTGCCACAGAATGCCTTTGTCTTTCTTCATCCAAGTCTCCACAAGGTGTCAAAATTTAGGTTTTCTCGCCCTGTCACCTGTGTAGTTTCAAATTGACTGGTAGCTAAAATAAGCTCAATCGAAACAGACTGGTATTTTTCTCCCTAAACTTCTCCAAAAACTTTAAGGGGTCACGATCAGTGAAAAAGATTTGTCTTATGCATGTTATTGGCAATGTAAAGCTGAAATGTTGTAACGCCAACACCAAGCTGAAGGCCTCCTTCCCCATTGTGGAATAAATCTGTTGATGTTTCCACTGGACTCTCCAACCACGCGTTACATAATGGAGCACTTCTCATATTTTCAATAGTCCTTCTGAATGACATAGCTCCCCATGTCTCAGCATAAAAGACTTACATGTTTCCGTCCCTCTTAATGCTCTACCCTCTTTACCTGCTACTACTGGCCTATGCCAGTAAACCTTACTCTCACAGGTATATGTTTTAAGAAGATCTCACACATTCTTCAATCTCTCACAGAAACCAAACTTTGATTTCTGAACTCAATTAGCATAATCAACCATTTCAGCTTCTCACCTTGCCATTTTAACTCTCTGCTCTTCCACACGAGTTCTCACGACTGCAGGAAGTGAATTGTTGAACTTCTTCAAAATAAGAATCTCTCTAAGAGTGTCATAGGTTTGCTCTGTTTTTAATACCTTTACCCACTTTTCAAAATTACTTTGTTTGATCCTTTCAAACACAATGCGCGTTTAACCAGAGACCTTTTTTTAGATTCCTGTAATGCTGTCTGTCAGGTTCTGGCACAAGTTCATATGCACTTCGGATGGCTTTCTTCACCTCCTCATACTGGCCAGATACCTCCTCCGATAGGGAAGCAAATACCTATCAGCTTTGTTTGGATCAACTAAATCCACATGGTCACTGGTGTCTGCATTTGTTCAGTCACTTCTCAAACGAAATTCAAAAGGCTTCCCCATCCTTCTGATCAAATTTGGAGAATGCCTGGATGCATTTAAACAGAACCCCATTAGGCCATTGTTTACAATAGGGTTGCTCAACCTCACTAACCTCCACATCCAGCCGACCGTCTACCTCATCACCGCCCTCTCTGTCAACTTTCCTCTCTAATTGCTAACTTTTTAAGTTGAAACTCTCTGCTTTTCTTCTGTCCTTTTCTCTTTTTCTTCTTCATTTCCCTTTCTTTTATTTCTACTTTTCACCATAATTCAAACTGTTTCAATTCCTTCTCATGTTCAAAGTGCCTCATTTGAAATTGAATTCCAGCCATTTCCAAAGAGCCTGATGGCGTTTCCACCAAATGTAATTGCCGAGCTATCGCTGTAATTATCTCACATTTTCTCACAGACAATCGCAACCCCAACTCCAGCTTGTCTGTCAATTCCTACAGTTTTGCCTTCATTACCTTTTGCAAAACACCCAACTTCACTTTTCCACATCCAGAGAACTCTTGGTGACTGAATGTTTATACATAAAATGCCAACCGAATTCAACATCGTGAAAAAAGACACTGGCACTTACCATACGCGACCTTTGAACCCAATACTCTCCTGGTGCATTCTCTCCAGTGTCTGCATGAGCTTATTCTGGATGCTTTGAATTCCCCCACAATCCAAAGATGTGCATGTCAGGTGTATTGGCCATGATAAATTGTTCATAGTTTTCAGGAATGTGTGGGTTAGGTGCCTTAGTCGGGGTGGATGTGTAATAATAGGGTAAAGGAATGGGTCTGGGTGGGTTACTCCTCGTAGGGTCGGTGTGGACATGTTGGGTCGAATGGCCTGTTGGCATACTGTATGGATTGTAATTCTAAACCCAATTTGGTATTATCGACTTAGAACCAGACAAGAGACCCCAGTTTGCTATAGACAACCAGACCGCCTCAAACTATTTTAAGAAGGTAGCTTGGATGCCGATCTTTCCTTATTTTAATGGTAGATGTGAAGTGGGAGTTCCAGATGTGATGCTACTAGTCAAACCACTCACCATTAAGTAAAACACAATATACTTAAACACTCTAATGAAAATCCAGACAAAATGAAGAGGAATTTAGAATAACTTAAATATTGGAAATCTTAACCGAATAATGGATGCAGTACCTTCTACAAATGAACTGTTCCAATATACTAACATCACCTAAACACACCCCTTGGTAAAAAGGAACATTCAGACATGTGTTCTTGCATACGGTTCTCCAATCCAGGAGGAAACAGCATCAAGTGAGGTTCCAGAGAGAATAGCAGCTCGGGATAATTTACTAAAACTTCCAACCTCCTGGGACCCCAAGCACCTGGTGATTGTTGTAGCTACAATAAAAAGAAACTTAGAAAGCCTGGTCTGTGCCAGCTGGCCACTGTTACTACAATTTATTTTTTAAAAAACCCTAAAAGCCCCGTAATTTATTTACTTGAGCCGTTTTCAGTAGGCAGTTTGGCCTTTAAGATCTCTTACTTAAAAAAAGGATAAAATAACCTTTTATTTAAAAAAAAGTGACAGCATTATCAGGCAATTTAGATGCCTGGTCCTTTACTCAGTGGGCTTCCTCGTGTTACTGATCGCAAGATCACCAGAGAGGGACAGCCACAGGTACTGACCAAGTTACAAGGATGTTTCTCATAACTTCTGAAACACGCCTGACCATGGACCATCATATGGGACATACCAGGAAGTGAACAACCGCTTATCACACCCCATTTCATTATTTCTGAGCAACACAATGCCAGCACTCGATACACTAGGGAGCCAAAACCCAAGGCCAGGGAAAGATACAAAGGGACAGAGAGATTCACATTAAAGACTGAAACAGACAGTTAATTAACTGAAAAGATGTTGTGGAAATATGGGGAAAAAGTCAGAGCAGTGGGACTAACTGGAGAAGTGAGATCTTCGTGAGTAAAATTACAAGAATGAGAACATTCAAGAAAGGCATTGCCAGATTAGGTGAAATGGTTTGTTACATCAAATTCTGAGTCTGCTTCACAGAACACCACAAACAACATTAACTGGGACAAGATGACAGCCCTGTATGGAGAGCTCTGCAGATCATGCTCGCGTGTTGCTCAGTAAATTGCAGTATCTGCCCAGGGTAGGGGAAGGTTTGCTCTCTCTTCATGTGTGTGTGTGTTCATCAGAGAGAGAGAGAGAGAGAGAGTGTGCATGTGTGCGCGTGATTGACGTGGTTAAATGAGAAACTCATTGTCTGAGAAAAAAACGCACATGAGGAAAACAATTTTAAATACGAACAACTGGCAGGCTTTTTGTTAATCAACAGAGAGAACGAGGGAAGTTTCATGGACAGATAAGGTAAAGTGTTTGAGAATGTTAAAATAAAGGCATTCCCAGACACAACAGCAATACACGTCAGCGTGCATGAATGACAGATGGGTGGGAGTTTGGTGTGAGTCTGAATCAGATTTGTTTGGGCAGGTTTGAAGCCGGGAGCATCAGCAGCAGATTCTTGCCTTCATTAAGACTGCATTTCATATCTCAAGATTCAAACAGCAGATGGAATCAACCAGTGAGACATATTCTGGAGTGATGAGTATTTCAAGTTAGAAATGGTCAAGGAATGGTGTCAAGAATCCGCTCAGTGTCAAAGGGATCTCCCACATTTGTGACGTGTCTGCTTCTGCTGCAGATATTGTCCAGGGATGGGATGGAAACAGTAGAGGAAGTGAAATTTGTAACCAGAACAGTAGACAATGGCCTCCATGCTCTTAACAGCAAAGGCAATGATATAATGAATTGTGGTTCTGCCCTGAAACAGAATAGGTCAACATAGAGACCCGGAGTAACACTGCCAGAGCAGAGAGCGAGACAGTAATTGAACACCTTCATTGATGTCAGTTAGTAGTGGTCTGTAAAGTGAATATTTGGATTGAGAGATTCCACAGGAACAATAATTTTGGCAAGAAGTGTAGACTATATGAAATAACAGTAATACAGTCATAACTGGTTTATAGAAAACAAAATCTGGACAGTGACACTCACCAGGAACACCAACGATAGCCAGGAAGGGATAATAGAAGTATTTAAAAATGAGAAGAGCGTAATAGATCCGCCATGATAATGACAACCAATCAACTGCAGAAAGATACCAAACATAATATGATAAGCTCCTGTCTATTGTTGGAATATTCCAGTCTAATGTTCTCAAATTCTGATCCATTGTTGGAACATTCCCGTCTAATGTTCTCTCCTAAGAGTCTGATCTCTCCTCCCCCACTCTCTGGATCTGCTGATCCCCGGCAGTGCTGTCGGTGATGGTCCCGCTTATGTTGTGGGTTGACACATTGTACGGAGGCTATTTATCATTAAAAGATGGAAACTCTCCACTGTGATAATTAGAATCCATGGAGGTTGGCATTAATCACAGTCACTGAACAAACAGACTCAGTTAACAAGTTCCATACATCACTTTTCATTTATTGGTTTTGGATGGAATAGTTGAAGGTTGCTGAGGGATGGACCATAAATCTTTCAATCTTTTTAATCTTTTTTTTTCCTTGTATATGAGAATATTAACAGAACACTGCAGCAGTCTATATATGTCCCACTCTGTTTATGAAAGGAGGCGGTTATAAATAAAAACAGATCGGCTGCATAATAAGAAGTCGGGTGGGCAAGTTTCTAGATACCTGAACACAAAGTGCGGTACTTATTGACCAGTGTGAGGCTACTCATGGTTTTAATGCCCTGTTATCAAATCCTTTCATAACTTTGAGACAGAGCATTGAGACTGCTACTCAGGAACTGGCCAAAACAATTCTGTTCCAATGGGCCTTACAGAGGGATAAGAGAAAGCCATTCAGCCCATATTAGTCTGTTGCTACTTGAAAAGGTGGAAAACTGGAATATTGGCGCATTTTGCCAACAGAATCATTCAAAACAAAGAGATGTGTCACTGCAGCTGTATGAGGTGTTACTGAGAGGGCACCTGGAGTACATTGTGTTCTCTGTGTTTCTGTAACTGAGAATGGTTGGACCCCCATTAGATACAGTTTACCGGCAGTGCGTAATCCACGGGTTGCTGTGTCATTTGATGTCTCGGGTCTGTTACACAGGGACAGGAGGATGCCATGAAGTCTCTTGAGTCTATTTCAGAGGGACATGAGGAGGTCATTCAGCCTCTCCAGTCTATTACAGAGGGACAGGAGGAGCCTATTCAGCCTCTCGAACCTGTTCCAGAGGGGCAGGAAGTGTTTATTTAACTTTCAAATCTGTTACACATAAATATTAGTTTCAAACTAGTTGTGGAATAGAAACGACCAGATGTAAACATTAAAGTTCCTACTTTGAATAAGGTCAATTTTGAAAGTGTTAGGTGAGCCCTGTGAAAGGTTAATTAGGATACCCTATTCGCAGGTAAAGGGATGGTTGGAAAATGCAAGGCGATTACAACTTGGTGTCAGAGAGTCCAGAACCATCGTGTTCCTATTAGTGAGATGGGCAAGGCTGGTGGGTGCAGGGAGTGCTGGATGGCTAGATATATTGATGCTCTGGTCAAGGTAAGGAAGGAGGCATATGTCAGGTAAACAGAGCTGAGATCAAGTGAGTCCCGAGAGGGGTATCAGGGAAGTAAGTGTATAGTCAATGGGGAACTCCAGCCAGAAAAATATGGACATGAGATGGCTTTAGAAATAGGGTTAACGAGGCATTGAAGCAACAGTACACGTCTTTTAATGGCAAAATATTAACTAGGGAGAGAATAGGGCACCTTACAGGTCAGTAAGGCTACCTATGTGCGTAACCATAGGAGATGGGAGGGTCACTAAACAAGTATTTCTCCTCAGTATTTGATGTAGAGGAGATTACAACAGTGAGAGAAGGAAGAAATATATTTTAAATAGTATCTATATTACAAGGAGATATCGGATATTTTAAAACATACAAAGGTGAACAAATCCCTGGGATCTGATCAGTTGTATCCCAGAAGTTTGTGGGAAGCTCGGAAAGAGTTTGTTCACCCTTTTGCTGATATATCTGTCTTATTGATTTACACTGGTGAGGTGTCAAAAGACTGGAGGGCTACTAACATAGTGTCATTATTTAAGAAAGTAAGGAAAATACAGCTAACTATAGATTGGTGAGCCTGACGTCAATGGTGACTAAATTGTTGGCGGTGGGGGCGGGGGGGGGGGGGCGGTGTTGAGGGAAAAGATGTATATGCATTTGGAAAGACAAGGACTGAAGAGAGCTTTGTACATTTGAGACCACGTCTCAATTTTTTGAGGAAGTGAAGAAGATGATTGATGACGGCAGGACAGTGGATGTTGTCTTTATGCAATTCAGTAAGAAAACCAAAATGTTCTACATGGTAGACTAGTTATCAAGGTTAGACTGCCGGGAATCCTGGAGAGCTCGTCATTTAGGCCCAACTTTTTCTTGAATATTGGAGACAGGGCGTGACAGTGGACATTTGTTCACTGATCTTGGAGACCTGTGACTAGTGGCGTGCCACAAAGATCAATAGTGAGTCTTTTGTTGCTTATGCAAATCAGTTGTACTTGAGTAAGTGAAGTATGGTCAGTAAGTTTGTAGATAATTCCAATTTTGGTGGTAACGTCGACAGTGAAGAATAATGTCTCAGAATATAATGAGGCGTTGATTAGGTGAGCTGAGGAGTGGCAGATGGCGTTTATTTTAGATAAATGTGAGGTGTTGCATTTTGGCAAGAAATATCAGAGGAAGAAATATAGGTAGGGTCCTGTTGAAAGTCGCCAATCAAGGATAACTCCATAGAAATTATGGAATCCCTACACTGAGGAAACAGGCTATTCTACCCATCGAGGCCACACCGACCCTCTCAACAGAATCCCACTGGACAAACCCCTACCCTATCCGTCTGAGCCTGCATTTCCCATGGCTAATCCACCTCGCCCACACATCCCAGGGTACCATGCACAATTTAGGATGGTCAATCTACCCGTACCTGTATATCTTAATACTGTCAGAGGAAAACATAGTACCCGGAGGAAACTCACACAGACACGGGGAAAATGTACAAACACCACACAGTCAGTCATTCACGGATGGAATTAAACCCAGATCGCTGTCCTGTGAGGCACCTTATGGTGCAGGTTTTCAGTTCCTTGAAAGTGCCGTCATAGGTAGACAACATAGTGAAGAAGGCACTTGGTGATCTTTCCTTTATTGGTGTGTGCTTTGACTCTAAGCATTTGCATGACGTGTTGGATCTGTACAGGATATTTGGCCACTTTTGTAATATTGCCTTTAATTCTGGTCTCCCTGCTGTCGGGGAGATGTTGTCAACATTGAAAGGGTGCAGAATAGTTTAAAAAGAATGCTGCAGGTGTAGGAGGGTTAGAGTTACAGGGAGAGTTTGAATAGGCTGGGGCTACTTTCAAGTATTGAGGCTGAGGTGTGACGTTAAAGTGGTTTATAAAATCATGAGGGTCATAGATAAGGTAAACAGTCAATGTCTTTTCCCAGGATAGACGAGTCCAAATATAGATGACAAAGGTTTAAGGTGAGAGGAGAAAGATTTAAAAAGGGACGCTAAAACAACATTTTCACACAGACACTTCTGTGTGTAAGGATTGAACAGCCAAAAGAGGTAGTGGGGGCAGGTACAGTTACACCTTTTAAAAAGGATTTGGATGGATACATGCATGGGAAGTGTTTAGAGGGAGATGGGCCAACTGCTGGCAAGGGGGAACGAGATTAATTTAGGATATTTGGTCTGTATGGATGACCAGACCGCAGGATCTTTTTCTGTGCTGTACATCTCTGAGAGTCTATTGACCCTTGAGTGTTTAACATGGGAACAGAAGGTGGTTATTCCGCTTCTGAATACTGTCAGTCAGCTTGTTTGCTCAATTACTGACAGTCAAATACAAAAATAAATCATTCAGATTTTGATGGTGTTTTACAGAAACAGGAGAAGGGCTTTTACTCAAGAAAAACGGTAAAGAATGTGAAGAGGCTTCAGTCCCTCAACTCCATTCCACAGAAGCAGCAGTTGAGCACAGACCTATTGGAGCCTGTTACTGTGGAGCAGGAGGAGGACATCTACTTTCACACAACATCGATTAGGGACACAGGAACAGGAGGCAGTGACTCAACATGCTCGAGACTGGGACACAGGAACAGGAGGCAGTCATTCAACTCCGTGAGACTGGGTCACAGGAACAGGACGGGGACACAGAAAGAGGAGGCAGTCATTCAACTGCTCGAGGCTGGGACACAGGGTCCAAACACAAGATTGAAAACAAAAAATAAAGGTATTGCCAGATGTTTAGCTCTCTCACATTCGCAATCCAACTCACATAACCACTCCATCCATTATACTTTCAGGATGGAGCATTGAGTAGATCCGACTACCGTACTGCTGAATGCAACCCAGCAATACCCAGAATGGAACTCTGTGCAGCCCACACCAAAGCTTGATCTATTATCATGGGCTACATGTCCAGCGTGGGGTGCTGTGCAGACTGCACTTGTTCGTTCTTATCTCAATCCAGGCATGTAGCATTGTTCGGTAACACTGTATTAGGTCGCTGCCCAGTGTGGGGAAACTTGCAGCCAAATGTTGGAAGTGACAGAATGTGCAGCTCCAATCCATTTACAGCTCCATATCTCCACTATGCCTGCGATGGAGAAACGTCAATGGAAACAGTTTAAGGTGAGTATCACATCAGTATTTAAAGTTAAAATAACTGAGATAATATCCAATGATGTTTCGTGAATGGTACAAAGTCGTTAGAGGGGGATGGTAATGTTATAGCGGTTGCAATATAAGCCTCCAAATTAACAATGGGAATTAAGGAAGAAATATACAGGGAGACTGGGGAGACTTGCAGGAGAAACAGGATTGTTATAATAGGTGATTTCAATTTTCCGAACATAGACTGGGACTTCCAGATGGTTAAGAACTTAGATGGAACGTAATTTGTTAAGTGTGTTCAGGAAAGTTTCCACAATCAATATATAGAATAACCTACTTGGGAAGGAACAAATTCGACCTACTGTTGGGAAATAGGGCAGGATAGGTGGAGATAAAGTGGGGGAGCATTTTGGGAAAAGTGGTTAGAGTTGTATTAATTTTAAAATAGTTATGGGAGGGTCAACATTGATCCACAGATTCAACTTTTAAATTTTGGCAAGGCGTATGTTGTTGGAATTAGACAGGGGATTGCAGGGGATGATTGGAGTTGTTTGTTTCGAGGTAAAAGGATTTTGAGCAAGTGGGAGGGCTTTAAAAGTGAGATAGCTCGAGTTCAAGGTTTCCATTTTCCTGTGAGGGTGAAGGCAATGTGAGACTGGAAGAGAGAACCCTGGATGTCAAGAGATATTGAGGCTCTGACCAGAAAAAAAGGAGGCGTGGCTCAGGTTCAGGTAGCTCGGATCAAGGGAATCCCTGGAGGTATACAGGGGATAGAGGAGTTTACTGAAGAAGGAAATCAGCAAGGTGAAAGGGGGTATGGGATAGCCTTGGCTGAGAAATTTAGAGTGAATCCAAATTCAGTATAGTAAAGATAAAGAACAACTAGGGAGAGAATAGGATGCTTTAAAATACAAAATAGGCATGCATGTGTAAAACCTCAAGAGATTGGTGAATTCTTCAATTTCCCCTCTGTGTTTACCATGAAGAAAGACATGAAGACCTGTGACCTTTAGGAGGTTAGTTGTCAAATCTTGGTACTGTCCATATCACAGTAGAGTTTCTGTTGGACATATTAGAGACAAATCTCTTGGTCCTGACCAGATACATCCAAGAGGACTGCAAGAGGCTAGAGATAAAGCTTACGGGCCAAGATATCGGAAGTCTGGGCGGAAGCAAACGTTGTGACTTATTCAAGAATGGCTGCAAAGAAAAGCCCAGGAAAGATAGACCAGTAAGCTTCACACCTGTTTTCGTTAAACCACTTGAGAATCTTCTGAAAGATAAAATGTGCATGCATTTGGAAATACAGAGTTTGACTTGGAGCAGTCAGCATGGTTTTGTGCGTGGCAGATCCTGTCTTACAAATTTTGTAAGAGGTTTTTGAGGAAGTGACCAGGGGCGTTGACGAGCGCAGGGTGGTAGACATCTTCTATTTGGATTTCAGTAAGACCTTTGATAAGGATCCACATAGTAGGCCGCTCTAGAAGGTTAGATCGCATGAAATCCAAGGTGAACTGGCAAATTAGCGACACACTTGGCTTGACGTTATGAAGCAAACGGCTATGGTGAAGGTATGCTTGTCGGACTGGAAGCCTGTGACAATTGGAATACCTCAGGGGTCGGTCCTGGGCCTATTTCTGTTTGTTATCTATATCAATGATTTGGACCAGAGTGCACAATGCAAGGTTAGTATGTGTGCAGATGACACTAAAATTAGAGACATCGTTTATAGCGAGGAACGTTATCAGAAATTGCAGCAGTACGTTGACCAGCTGGGAAAGTGGGACGGAATTAGCAAATGGAGTTTAATATAGATAAGTGTGACGTCTTGCATTTTGGAAAGTCAAATCCAGGTAGGAGTTTAATGATGAATGAGAGGGACTTAAGGAGTGTAGTGGAACAAAAGGACATTGGAGATCAGGTGCATGGTTATCTGAAATTTGAGTCACAGATACACAGGCCAGTGAAGAAGGCTGTTGGCACACTGGCCTTCATCAGGGCATTGAGTATAGAAGTTGGAACGTTATGTTGCAGTTGTACAGAATGTTGGTAAGGCTGCAGTTGGAGTATTGTGTACAGTTTTGTTCACCGTGCTCTAGAAAGGATATTATTGAACAAAAAATAATGTAGAAGGAATTTACAAAGATGTTTCTTGGCCTAAAGGGTTGAGTTATAGGGAGAATTTGGACAGGTTAGAACTTATTTCTTTACAGCGTAGGGAACTGAGAGGGTTCTTATAGAAGCATAGATTTTATCAAATCATGAGAGACGTGCTCAGGGGTGAATACTTCAATTTTTTGCAAGGTTGGGGAATCGAAGACGAGAGGACATCTGTTCATATTTGGAGAGGAAAAAAATAAACAGGAACCTGAGGGTCATCTTTTTTACGCAGAGTGTGGTACCCACATGGACTGAGCTGCCAGGGGAAGTGATTGAAGTGGGCACAATAACAACATTGAAAAGGCATTTGGACAAATACACAGATAGGAAAGGATTAGGTGGATACAGAGCAAGGACAGGGAAATGGCAGATTGGCAGATAAGGGACAATTACACATGGTTTGTTGACGGAGCATGGCGGGTGTATTAGATGGGCGAGGACAGAGGGAGAACATTCTCTTCCCAGAAGGAGCCACAGCACTAGACCCACCAAGCATGGTCTGAGTTCACCGTCCAGCTCAGTGCAGTATTTGAGGTCTGAAGAAATGTCCAGTAATACAGGACAAGCAACAATAACCTTCCCTGCTCTGTCAGGATGAGTGTCACCGTATTCTCTCTGCTCCCTCACATCACTGTATATCTGTGATCACAGCTACCCCTGAAAAAGGCTCATGGTCCCCCACTCTCACAACTGCATGCAACGCTTACTCTCTCTCTCTATCTCTCGCCTTTGCAAAACATCCCACACAGTTATAGAATATTCTGGCGAATGCCGATTATGGAATGTTCCAGATAATGTTCCAAATGATTCCCAGTTTCAGGAAAATGGCAGTGTCCCAGTGTGTAACACATGAGAGGAAGGAGTAGAGAAGTACGTTTTTCAATCACAAACAATTCAAACCATGCTGAGGCCATTCAGCCCTTCAAATGTGGTCTAGCATTGAATAAGGTCCCCGCTGAACTGATGGTCTTCTCAGCTCCATGTTACAGGAACTTTCAACCATTCAACCCCCTGGGTCCTGTTCATGGCCAGACAGCACTCAGGCACTTTTATCCTGGGTTTTTTGAAGCGCCTGTTTGAGGGCATTTCCCATGGTTACGGAATCCTAACAATATATTCCATCATTTTATACTTGCATGCAACGGTCAGCATGCTGTACACAGACCGAACAAAAATATACACTTATTTTATGTTTATAGATATCCAATCACACTTAGTAATTCTGGTTATGTCACTTGACTCACCTTAATGATATTAAACCAAAAAGAGCTTCTAAACACGTCTTGTTATAAAATACAATTTCAAGCAGAGAACGTTTTTACCCTCAGCCTTTATCTTGACCGATATCTGAATTGTACTACCTTCCTTGTTATGAATGTTTCTCTTACCCTTTGTCTGTGATTTTTTCTCTCTGTAACAGCTACATAATTCTCCCACTCAGTTGGCTGGACGGCTGGTTTGTGATGTAGAGGGAGGCCAACAGCGCAGGTTCAGTTCCTCACACTGACAGAGGTTACCATGAACGGGACGCTCTCTCACCCTCACCCCATCACCCGAGATGAGGTGACCCTCAGGATAAACCACCATGAGTGGTCTCTCTAATGAGTTTCCTCTGGGAGACTATTCTATCAATGCTAGCATTTTAAATTAAAAATTTTTTATTGATAAAGAAATTTTTAATATTATAATAAACCAATAACAACACAACTCAAATAACTGAAAAAAATTCCAATTGCATGTACATACAAAACAAGTTAAAACACTACACAGACAGAAGAAAAAACAAAACTAAATAATAAATAATGAATAAATAATACAGCTCAGCATAACATAAAGATAGCTCTCGTTCATCAAGAGCATTAGCTGATGCATACTTTTATGTTCATAGTTTTTCGTCTCTGGATATTAGATTCATTAAACAATATCATCATGGCTGTATAAAAGCCCTTCTTAGAGTGGCAGATAAGCCTGTATCGCAGTAACCCAAAAAGGGCTGCTGTGTCTTATATATAGCTATGTTTTTTGGTGCACCATACTGGTGAGAAAGTCCAAAGGGATATTCTCCATGGAGAGCTTACGACGAACCAACAGGCACGGTTGGGTGGGTGGTTGTGGGTGGGGTGTCGGGGATCAGACATCCAACACAACACATATTTGTCCTAGCACGGAAAGTAAGGATATGATTTCTTTCACATCTACATCTGTGTAAAGTACCCTGGGCAGGCCCAGGAAAGGAGAAACCAGGTCCATCTCCAATTCAGTCCCCAAGACCCATTCTATCACACTTGACACAGTGCTCCAACATAGATGAAGCCTGCAACAGGACCACAAGCAATGAGTAAGAGTGCCTCTAGTCATTCTGCATTTAGAACATGATGAAGATAATCCCACTATGCATTTTGAGAGACAATCTGGAGTCAGATAGACCCTATGAATAATTTTCAACTGCATGGAATGGGTCCTATTACAGATCAAAATCCTTCCAGCATTTTCATAAATATCCTCCCTTGTCTCCGAAGTGTTGTGAACCCACAAGTCTCTCTCGCAGACAACACAAAGCTGTACAGTCTCGTCTGAGGGGACACTTTCCAACCAATGATAAAGGGTACTGACAGAGAGTGTATTCTAAGCAATAGACACCCTCTTCCCTCTATCAGATCTGTAAGAGTCTTTTAAAAGTGTGTGTGTTTTTTTTACAGCAATTCTCTGATCTGGAACAAAATACAGAAGAGGACTCTACTAGGTAGTCCATACTTACGAGTTATTTGATCAAATGATATCATTCTTTCTCCTCAAATGAAATGTGGTGGCTCAATAGATAGTACTGCGGCCTCACAGCACCAAGATCCAAGATACGCAGGTTAGATGAATTGGCTGTTGATAAAGCACCCATAGTGTTCTGGGATGTAAAGGTTGGGGCATTAGTCAGTGTAAATATAGGATGGTAGGGGAATGGTTCTGGGTGGGCTACTCTTCAAAGGGTCGACGTGGACTTGCTGGGCCCAAGGGCTTGTATCCAAACTGTAGGGATTCTACCAGTTCTAAATCACTCAAGCAAGGTACACCCCTGGCTGCCCACAGTTTAAATCTGGAATCCATTATCCCCAGTTGACAACTTGGTATGCCATCATAGGGGTAAGAAACATGGATATGGCTGTATTGTCCTCGAACTGATGCATTGTCATTCATGCTTTAACTTCATTGATACTTTTTGGATTATGACAATGCTCCATAACTACTGTCATTTTGTCTCAGAACAACAGACTAATAAGGGTTCACTTTGTCTGAGAGGGTTCAATATCTAACCGTATTGACGCTGAGTCCTCAGCGTCCCAGACACTAATATAGGATAATTAAAAGCTTAATTGATAGCTTTTAATCTGGGACATCTACTCCCCACACTCTGTGGGGTAGTTGCAATTTGGTTAGCTTGATAAAGAGTCGCTTATGATGCCAAATAAAAGAGCTAACCCAGCCATTAAGTCTCTTAATATCTGCCTGGGAAACATCAAAGGAAGCATGCACACGGGGTATAGCAAATAAGGAAGGACATTCATTTTAAGAACAGCTATCCAACCTAGCCAGGATGTTGGAAGTGCATCCCATCTTTGAAGTTCTTGTATAATTTTGTCAAACAAATGGACATAGTTCACGTTAAATACATTTTCAAAAACGGATGTAATCAATATACCGAAATAGAGAAACTCCCCACTCCCGTAACCACTTAAAAGGAAACCAGGATTTACCTTCAATATCAGGTATTTCCCTCAGACCTCCCATAGGCATGGCCAGAAACTTTGTAAAATTAATCTTATAGCACGAAAAGGCGACAAGCGAATTAATGCATTACATCACGTGAGCTGCCGAAATTGTGGGAATTGACAAAAACATAAAACCCTCATCTGCATACAACATAATCTTATGTGACTTCTATCCCACTTCTGGGGCAGGTATGTTGGCTTAATATTCCCAATTGTAGCAGGATGCCACCATGTCTAAGATTGTTTCAGGGATGGGGAAGAGATCAACCCTCGTGTGGCATTTGTGCGGGTTAATGAAGAAATTAAAATTGCTACTTGTGAGGTCGATCTGCCTCCAGACATCCACCAGCTCTAGTTCTGCACACAGACCCACTAATTGCTTACATTATAACGAGGATATTGGGGGACCTTTGGCCATAAGACAGTTGAAATCTCCTTCGACAATATGTGCCACGATGCAAGATAACTTACTTTGGAAATGTATCTACCAGGATTTTAAGAGGGTGCGCTGGGCATTTAGTGGGTGGGGCAAGAATCGTTCAAAATACAGTATGATTTCCCATAGTTCATGGAAGATACATTCTAACTAGCATGGCTTCTCTCCTATGCCTAGTATTAAAAGACGAGAAATAAACCCTACCAAACCCGCCCTGCTGTAACGTCAAAATGTTCCTTGTCATCAAGGTGCATCTCCTGAAATAGGACAACATCCACCCTCTAGTTTTAAGACTAGAAAGTACATTTTTCCTCTTGACTGGCAGATGGCTCCCCTTAATGTTCCAGGTACACCATTTAAGCATATCATTATCCATAACACATTGTAGCAACATTTCAACTCTAGAGTTTCACATCGAATTACACATCGCTGATCATTAATGAAGAAGACTCATCGAGCCTAAAAACTGTACAAACTAAAACTACTACATCTAACAAGCTCTCAAAACTTTCCAAAGCTAAAAACATAAAAAAAACCAAAGAACAAAATAAAATCCAAAGTTCCAATGACACTCGAAAGGAGAATTTACCTCCCCCGCCAACTGGGGACGCTTACATACCTTAAAACTTTATCTTGTGCCCGCTACCAATATGGAATCCTGGGCAATTAACAACAAAAACCAGGCTTGAACTGCCCTTCGATTAGCACTCAGCCATCACAACTACCTTTGTAACTCCCTCCAGCTTGAGCTGCACCCCAGACACAAGTAAAGAAGGAGAAAAAGAGTAGTAATACTAACGAAGAAGTTAAAAATGAGTACTCCACCCAGTCCCAGCTATAATTTAATACTGGTTAATACTAGAAAAATCCAACAAAATTTCTTAGGAGAAACATGATTATCTAAATATCCAAGAGTAAAAAGTGAGGTCTGCAGATGTTGGAGATCAGAGCTGAAAATGTGTTGCTGGTTAAAGCACAGCAGGTCAGGCAACATCCAAGGAACAGGAAATTCGCCGTTTCGGGCCAGAGCCCTTCATCAGGAAATTCCTGATGAAGGGCTCTGGCCCGAAACATCGAATTTCCTGCTCCTTGGATGTTGCCTGACCTGCTGTGCTTTAACCAGCAACACATTTTCAGCAATATCTAAATATCCAGCTTACTTTAAAATGTCCATAAAGTTTTCGCTTTCTCTGGAGAGTCAGATGAGTTTGTGGATCCATTGAAAGCAATACAGAGCACCGCTGGGTACCGTAAGGAATACTGAATCAGAATTCCCTTGCACTTCTCTTAATCTCATCAAAAGATTTTCTTTCCTGAATCACCGCCGCTGAAGAGTCCTGAAAGAACATAATCCTGGAGCTCTAGTGAATTAAACCCATCGGATCTTTCCCCTGGGTTCTGAAAGCTTCCATCCCTTTTGTTCATCCCCATAACTAAGTAATTGCGCAAGGACAGGATGAAGGCGTTAGTCTGAGTCTGACTACCGCGCCGTAATCTGATGAACTGTCTCAGTCTTCACCCTCCTCAGTTTCGAAGTGAAGGGATCGCTGCAGCCAGTTCTTGAAAAAACTCACCGGCTGACCACCTTCTGTCCGCTCCAGCAAACAGACGATGTGATTATTCTTCATCCTGCCCCTGTTCTGGAGGTCGTCATCTTGTTCAGTTAAGGTGCAGACCTGTTTTTCAAGAGCGAGGATCCTCTCCCGATAGGAATCAATCACGGTCTCTGCCACTGCAGTTCGGCTCTTGGCATCGTCTGTCCTGTTTCCAAGTCTGTCAAGTTGTTGCTCATGTTTTTGGAGCACGGCTGAGAGCGGGTCTAGCCACGGCTGAACTGTTCTTCAATCATGGCTTCAATCATGTAACGTAACTTGATGAACTCAGTGACGAAGACCTGGTGAGTAACTGGGTCTATTGAAGAGCAGAGGGGGTTGCAGCTACAGCCTCAGGTATGCTCTATGCTTCTGACGGGTGCACCATGTGTTGGAACTTACTCGATCCTTTCCCGTGTTTTGTCATTGCCCTTTGACAAATCGGGATCACTAAAGATTCTATCGCTCTTTTAGTGCTGAATTTTAAGTAAACGGCTTGGATGGGTGGGTTAGAGAACCACTTTGACCGTGTGTTGATGCAGAGCCCAGCAAAGCAGACCTTCTGGATCTCCGCCATTTTGTATTCCCCCTTAACTTTTTATCGATATTATCATTTCATTTTGCATTTATTCCTGGAGGTTCTGAAGCCGTGTTATTTGATACCACTGTTTACATTTCCCCCCACACTGCACATTGCTGCCCATTCCTCGATAATCCTTGACTCTGTTGTTATTTATGAACCTTCCGTCTGTGCCTCAAAAATATTCAGTATCTCTGCCTGCAATGGTCTGTGGGGAAGAGGTTTCCAAAGACTCACAGCACTTTGAGAAAACAATTATAACCATTATGATCTGAGTGTGAGATTAGTCTTTTGTGTCTGATTATCCGAGAAAGGATATAATTACATTGGAAGCAGTTCAGAGATATTTGATTTCACGTATTCCTGGGGTGAATGGCTTATATTATGAAGGCTTTAACAGGTTACTCTTGGAATGAAATTGAAACATACAAGTCCTTGATAAGTGTGGATTAGTATGTATCCACTGGGTGTTTGTAAAGTCCAAATTTACTGTCATTGTTATAGAAACTCTACAGTGTGGAGGCAGGGCATTCCGTCCATTAAGTCCACACTTACCCACCAAAAAGCATCCCACCTGGACGTGCCCCCAATCGTATCCATGTAATCCTGCATTTCCCATAACTAACCCATCTAACCTACACTGCCCTGGGCACTATGGGCAATCCACTTTAAACTGCACATCTTTGGACTTTGGCAAGAAACTGGAGCACTGGGAGGAAACCCACACAGGCATGGGGAGAATGTTCAAACCACATAGAAGGTTGCCTGAGTTTGGAATTGAACCCAGCTCCTTGGTAATGTGAGGCAGCAGTGCTATCCACAGGTCCAACATATCTCTCTGTTAGTTCTGTTAGTAACTTGTGACTGACTAAAGAAATCTGCCTGACTTGTTCTCATCACTGAACCTGACCCAGTCTGAGACTTTTATCATCGTCCATATCACCAACCTGGTTACATTTAAAACTTGTTGTGAGCAGTGGAGGAGTGGGACTAGAAAAGGAAAGAGTGACACCCTCCATCCTCAGTCACAACTGGAGTGAGAAAAAAAATCACAAATTGGGAATTCATTCAAGTTGGAATTCTCTTTCCCAGAAGTTTGGGATGGTTGAAACTTAATATTATATCGAGGCTAGCTTCGTCTGATTTTCCATAGACAGGTAAATCAGGGATAACGGTGAAAGGAGAGATACGTGCAGCTGGGACCATAATGAGATGAGCCACGACCTTATTTACTGGTGGAGTAGTGTCATAGGGCCGAATAGCCCACTCGTGTCCCTCAGCCCTATGTTGTGATGTTCCATTCTGCCCTTCGGACGAGGCACACAGGGACACATCAAAGCAACTCCGATGGTTAGTTGCAGTTTTGGAAATGCACTTGGAAAATCCAGGCTGGGTCAGGAAGGGACACTTACCCCCAATCCCTGTTTCCAGGCTTCCCCTCTCTGCAACGTCAGCTCCAGATGTGGGTCGTGTTACAGACCCAGATTTACTGTGAATATAGCCCCCATACCCCACCCAGCGTTAACTCAAACAAATCCTCTGCTCACCCGAATGTAGCATTACACAACACAACTTCCGGGAAAATAACCAGTTACTTTGCAAAAGCATAACATGTGAAATTAATAAATTGGAACAAGAGTAGGCTATTCGGCCCCTCAAGCTTGCCCTGTCATTTAATATGAACATGGCTGATCTACTCCAGGTCTAACTCCACTTTCTTCCCTACTCCTTGTATCCCTCCACACCTCTCCGGGTCAGGGAATTCCAGACATTCACTACCATCTGAGAGAAGATATCACTTTGCATCTCAGAGAGAAATCGATGTTCCATATTCGGTATCTATGTCCTCGTGTTTGAGACTCCACTCAGGAATGGTAACAACGTCTCAACACCTACCTTCTCAAGTTACTTGTATTTTTCATCTGTATCACTCCTCATTCATTTAAACCCGAATGAATATCACTTCACCGTTTTAGAAATTCGCAATAACACCACCCCAGGATGCCGGCTATTGAACCAACCTAGTTACTTGCTGCATCAGCATGCTGACTTTATGTTTCATACACAGGAACACTCCAATCCCTTTGTACTGTTCCTTTTCTGGAAGTGCTCCCCATTAAATAACAGCCTGCCTTTTGATTCTCAGTGTCATCCTCAAACTCGAATGTAAATTGCACTCAGCTCTCTCCTTCAGATTATCAATATAGAGTGTAAATAAATGATGCCATCGGACTGATAGCCGCGGTCCTCCAGCAGATGCCGGCTATTGTGGGTGGCACGGTGGCACAGTGGTTAGCACTGCTGCCTCACAGCGCCAGGGACCTGGGTTCCATTCCTGCCTCAGGCGACTGACTGTGTGGAGTTTGCACGTTCTCCCCGTGTCTGCGTGGGTTTCCTCCGGGTGCTCCGGTTTCCTCCCACAGTCCAAAGATGTGCGGGTCAGGTGAATTGGCCATGCTAAATTGCCCGTAGTGTTAGGTAAGGAGTATATGTAGGGGTATGGGTGGGGTTCGCTTCGGCGGGTCGGTGTGGACTTGTTGGGCAGAAGGGTCTGTTTCCACACTGTAAGTAATCTAATCTAACGATACACTTTTATCATGAAGATCCATTAATCCTGACTCTCCGATTTCTATATGTTAAGCAATCATCATCCCATGTTAATACATTCTCCATCATCCTACGAGCTTCTGACTTGTGTAAGAACATTTATTTTGTAATACCTTGTGGAAACACTGTGGAAAGCCTGGTGTTCTAACAGATCCCCTGTATCAAGTCCGCTTGTTACATTCTCAGGCATCTCTAGAAATGCTTGCATGATTTTACAGGGTAAAATATAATTTCCCTTTTACAGACCCCCACTGACTCTGCGTGAAGCTTTTCTAAATGTCCATGCTGGCCAGGTTTTCCAAATTAAGCTCGTCCCATCTGCTTTCATTTGGCCCATAGGCCTCTCAATGTTTTCCATTCATATGTTTTATCCAAATGAGTTTTAATTGTTGTAGCTGTACTGGCATCCAGCACTCGTACTCTGGCAGTTCATTTCATACCCACACTACCCTCTGTGTAAAAACGTTGCCCCTTCGTCCCTTTTAATTCTTCCACCTTTCACCTTAAACCAATGCCTACTATGGCTGAACACCCCCATCCCGTGGGCAATATCTTGGCTATTCACGCTATCCATACCTCTCATGATTTTAGAAACTTCTATAATGTCATCCCTCAACCATCCCTCAAACTCCATCCAATACTAACTTCAAGATCAAGCATTTAAAGATAAATACTGCAAATTTTAAACTATAGTAAACATGACAGGTAAACAATACTCAGCCCAAACTGCATACTGTGATTTGTGTTTTTTCTCCCTATTACAAAACTCAAGCAGCATGAAACGCTTACTAGTGTCAATAAAAAGTCAAGCACCTGATATCCTTTGTCTAAAGGAGGTGATGATCTCGACAGTGAAAACGTAATTATGGCCAGATCTTTATATGCCACATAGTCAACATTCTCCCTCCTGGCCTCCCTATGACCTTGTGTGATTGTGTCTTCTTTATCTTGCACTCAATAGAGAGAACCCATTTTCGCTTCCACATCTTTATTTAAACCCGTTTTATATCATCTTCTTGTTCACCACTGTTAAAAGCCGGTATATCTTTGCCACGCCCTCTTTCCCCTGTGACCTATCTCCCACCTCGGGCAAGGTATTGAACAGCCAATTTTCCAATGCTTTTCAGTTGTGAAGAAGTGTCACACTGGGCTTGAAATGCTAACGCCGTTTCTCTCTCTCTGCAGATGCTGACAGATCTTTGGAGTTTCTCCAGACATGAATAGGCACAGAACAAATTTTCACAAACAACTAACTATGGATACTGGTAATAAAAATACCAAACTTGCTTTAGAAACTGGGAGCTTTGTAGAGGGTCACTGGACCTAAAAGTTAAACACTGCATTCATTGCAGAAGATGCTGAAACATCTACAGCAATTTCTGTTTTTGTACAATTTCCAAAGAAGGATGTCAAAGATGCTCAAACATCCTGTCCAACATGGAGCGCCGTACACTGGGAACTGAACAATAGCGCATGGTGCACAAGTTTCTTGATTCTGAAACTACATAAGTCTGGCATCACTGACACTACAGAGCTTTTAATCATGGTCAGGGAGACTAACAGAGGAAAACACATTCACTTCAAATACAGAAGTTGACATTGTGGAAAAGAAACGATTTAGATCATTACTTTAAATGGATTGAGTTAAAGTAACAAATTAGAGGCGTGACATCAGAGTGAGGCCCTCAGCAGAATAAGATTATGAAAATGCAAGTGTTACTGCATCAGAAACCAGGTTAGGTACAGAATACAAGTCTGATGGGTGAATGGTCTCGGTTTGAACTGGGGGAGAGTCAGTAGAATTGAATTGTAGATATTGTAACTCACTCTGGGTTATCATTTGGAGCTGTAGATCATAGCAGCAGCAGAAACAGCATTGTATTCAACGACAATCTGTAACATTTTCCCGACGATAATTCATCAGTCTAACATTACCATCAAGCCGATCCATGGTTCAGTAATGAGTGTGGGTGAACATGCCAGGATCGGAATCACGTGGACCTAAACCTGTTAACAACCCATTAAAGCTACCACACTTAACTGGTTACATTCCGACCAGCAGAACTAATGTCTGATGGAGAGGGGAAATGATCCCAAGACTAACAGATTAGATTTAAGCTCTGTTATCCTGCCAAATCCAAACTTAAATGTCGATGGACTATTAAACAATTTTCTGGAGGAGAGGACTCCACAAATATCCTCATCTGAAATATCGGAACAGGTCTGTATGTCAGTGAAAAAAGACAAGTACGTAGTGTCTGCACTATCCTCAGCCAGACATGATGAGTGGATGATCCACCTCAAACTCATCATGTTTCCCACAGAATCACAGATGCGAGTCTTCAAGCAATTCGATTTGCTGTACTGTCATGAGGAAACAGCTGAACACAGTAGATACAACAAAGCAATGGGCCCTGACACCATTCCTGCAATAGGACTGAAGACTTGTGCTGCACAACAAGCCGTGTCCCTGGGGAAGCCGTTTCATTCCAGCTCCAACTCTGACATCTCCCTGGCAATGAGGAAAATTAGAGATGAAAATGTGTTGCTGGAAAAGCGCAGCAGGTCAGACAGCATCCAAGGAGCAGGAGAATCGACGTTTCGGGCCTGAGCCCTTCTTCGGGAATGAGGAAAGTGTGTCCAGCAGGCTAAGATAAAAGGGGAACATTACTCAACTATGTCCAGTCCCTGAGTAGGAGAATAATTACAATCTGACCAATTACCACCCCCTCAGTCCCATCACGATAGTCAAATTGGTGGGAATACTTTTTGATAGAGCTGTCAAACAGCACCGAAATAATCAGGTCAATGTGGTTTCCGATGCATTCCCATGTGGAGATGGTACTGTAGTAGAAATAGCATTGGATTACGAATCCAGACTAGTCCAATGCTCTGGCAGCTGGAGGAAGTTGAAAATAATTAATAAAATATCGAGACCTAAAATCTGGTGTCAGTGATAGTGATCTTGTGTCCAATGTTGATTGTAAACATCGATCTCCTTCACCAATATACTTTCAGGAAGTGAATCTCCGTGCTTTCTTGGTCTGGCCTAAAAGTGACCCCAGACGCACAGAGTGTCTCTGAATCGGCCAAGTGAGATACTCAATTGTATCAAACTACTCTGATGTCTTAAAGGATAAAACCGGACAGAACATCTGGCATCAACCTCGTTATCAGAAAAGGGAATGGGAAACACAGTCCTGCTGACCCTGCATAGACATCCTTCCTAACATCTGAGAGCTTTCCCACAGACTGCACAGAAACATCGGGAGAGGAGGAGGCCATTCAGCACATTTAGCTTTCCCCATGCTAGTTCATGGCCGAACATCTCCTTAATGCAGTTTTCCCCACACAATGTTCATATCCCAAAATATGTTTAAACATTATGAAATATAGTGCCTTCGGCCCATCAATATATAGGGAGTTCTCTGATAACGCTTGTTTATTAAGTACGATTTGACTGCAATGCGGTTCGTGAACTGTTTTTTTATCAAGTGAATTATCATCCCTGCTTCAAATCTGTCACACACTGACAGAGTTTTATATATCTCACTGAGATCTCCGCACATTTTCCTAAAGCCCATGGAATACAGGCCCAGTCACCCCAAACTCTGCTCCAACAACTAACCTGTCATCCCAGTGATTAGTTTGGTCATCCTTCACTGCACTCCCTTAATGTCAGGTTTACCATTTATTAGGTAAGGACACCAAAACTGCACACAACACTGCACAATGTTCGAGATGGGGTTACACCAAGACCCTGGACAATTGCAGTGAATGACCATTACTCCTGTATTCTAAATACCCCTGGAATGAAAGTGAATAAAACATTTATCTTCCTAACTGCTTTCTGCTTATGCAATATTGCTTTCAGTGACTAGTGTACAGGGAGATGCAGATTCTTTTCAATGTTACAGCTCCCCAATTGGTGTGTCTATGTACAATGTATATAGCGTGCCAATGCCATTCCCAGCAGAACTCACTCCTACATGGACTCGGAAGGCTGTGCAGAAATAAACAAAAACACAGCTTAAGTTCATTTATAGATCAACATTTTTTAACCAATCCCTTTTCCAATAATAAGCTGCCATTCAATTGATACCATCAAAGTACACAACCTCTCATCTCTGCCATTTCTCGCCATTTGCCAGATATTTGGTCAGTGACTCCACTTGTCTCAATCACCTTGGAGCCTTTTTTTTTACATCCTCCTCATCCACTCACAAGCTGACATCATTTGGTGTTGTCAGCAGACTTGGGACCATTGCAATTGAGCCCCTCAACCAAAGATATGATGTGTATTGGGAATAGCTGGATGCCAAATCTCGATCCTTGTTATAACCTCCAAGCCTTCCATTCAAAAACATGGTTTTATTCCAACTCACTGTTTCCTGCCAGCTCTCCCATTCTAAAACCATGACCATATATTAGCCCCAGTCCCACAGGATTCGAATTTGCACAAAAGGCTTGGGGCTTTATCAAAAATCTTTCTGAGATTCCAATCGTATTGCGTTGATACCTTCTCCATAATTTTGTTAACACCCACTTTCTCAAATCTGATTCCTATTTCATAAACCTCTATTGACTTTGTCTGTGCCCATTAATTTCAGTCCAATATTTTCTCTAAAACATTTTAGTTGCTAATTTCATTCTATTCCCTTTTTCTCAGCAGACTAAATTTCCCTAGAATTGGGAGGAAATGTTATTTTTGCTTTTTTTTGTGAAGGCATAACTGAAGTACTTGCCCCATTAATCCGCTATTTCCCTGTCCTCAATTATCTGATAAAGAATGGAAGGAAGCTGCCCCTTCATCTCTTAATTTTGTCATTGACGTATTTTCAGAAGATATTACAAGTTCACTCATATACAGTTTGATAAGATATTCTTCAGAAATCCATCAATTCCTATCTTAAGCTACTGAATGATTGACCTTTCACAGCCATACAATCGCAGAAGCACAGACTCTGCACTGACAGAAATACAGCACGGTCTACATTAGCCCGACTTTCCAACACAAAACTCGTCGCTGTGAATCTTATGGCATTTCAAGTGCACAACCATGTATTTTTTAATGGTTTTGAGGTTACCGTAACAATTCCCCTCTCACGAAGTGCATCCCAGACCCCAACATACTTTGGGTGAAAAACAGTCCCCAAATTCTCACTAAGCCTCAAACCCTTCACTTAAAAAGTGTGTCCCTTTCACTAAAATGGCCAACTGCTGTCTGTCCACCCCGTCCATGTCCCTCGCAATCTTATCCTCCTGATTCACGTCCCCCTTAGTCTTCTCTGCTCCAAACTAAACAACCCGAGCTTATCCTGCCTCTCTCCAAAGCTGATATGCTCCATCCAAGGAAACATCCTGGTGAATCGCCTCTACACCCTCGCCAGTGCAATCACATCCTTCCTGTAATGTAGCTCCCAGAACTACACACAGGATTCCATCATGGCTAACGAAAGTTCCGCATAGCTCTTATAATCTATGTTTCGATGTGTGAAGGCTGCGTTTATGGTCCCGTATGCTTTCTCAAATTGTGTGTTACCCTGTCCAGCCACAGTCAGGGATATGTGGAGAAGCAGTCACTGAGCTTCCTCTTGTTCTGCCATTCATTTAGTCCTCCGCTGCCTGGTTCCTTCTTCCAAAGTGCATCACCTCATATTTATCAGGGTTACATTCCATCTGCCATTGATGTGACCATCTGACCATTCCATCTGTACCTTCCTGTAACATAAAGCCTTCCTCCTCACTGCCAACCACCCGGCTAATCTTTGTATCAAACACAAACTTATTCATGTCACCCCCCACCCCTCGTCCAGATTCACAGCTGCATCCTTTATGATAAGGTTTAAAATCAGGAAACACCAGCTTATAGTCCAACAGGTTTATTTGGAGGCACGAACTTTCGAGGCGCTGCTTCTTCATCAGGTGGTTGTGCGCTTTGATGAAGCACTTCGAAAGCTAGTGCCACCGAATAAACCTTTGGACTATAACCTGGTGTTATGCAATTTTTAGCTTTGACCACCCCAGTCCAACACCAACACCTCCGAATCACACATATTAAGAGACACAGCACTGATCCCCGTGGTACTCCTTTGGACACTAGCCTCCAATTGCACAAACAGCCTCCTACCACCACCGTCTGTCTCCTACCACTAAAGTTGATTTGGATGCGACTTGGAAAGTCACTAATGAGTCCCACCTGTTCCCTGGTTATTCTGTTCCGCAGGACACACTTGGAGAATATCTGGAGATTCTCCCTAATCTTGCCTGCCGGTAGGTTTCCATGCCCCTGTGTTAGTTAGTCCCCTCCAAGTGAAGAATTTCCACCATATTGCAGTCTTAACTGGCCTGTCCCAGATCCTGCCATAATTTGCCTTGGATGTGGAATAGACAGCGAGGGAAGCATTCTGTTAATTTCCAACTTGTCAGATGTTTTGTGAATTTTCTAAATTTCACTGTGACCCACCCCTCACTTTTGAAACTCTAGAGAACACAGGCCGAGTTTCCTCATTAGGCAATCTCACCATCTGAGGGATTTATCTGGAGAATTTCCACTGCACTTCCTCTGTGGTCAGTATATTCATTCTGAGATTCGGTCACAAAAACTGTGCACAATACTCCAGGTACAGTCCCATCAACACACTGAGAAACTGCTTCAACATGTCTTTATATCAATGTTCTGATTCTCTTAAATGAAGTTGATACAAACTTTAAATTTCCACTTAGGTATATTCCTCCAAATAACCTTTACATTGATTGCATTTACGAATTCACTAAGATCTTTTAGAAACCCTTCCGAAAATCCAATATATGCCACTTTTACTGCTTCCCTTTTATCTATGCTGTAAGAAACAACTTCAAACAATTCCAAAGTTTATCAAGTATGATTTCTCTAACAGAAATGCATGCTGATTCTCTCCATTGTAGCTGATAATTTCTAAATAGCAAAAATATCATCCTGTGTAATAGATTCCAAAAGTTTCACTACAAATGTCAAGTTAATTGGTCTGCAGTTCTTCACACTATGTATGTTACCCTTTGTAGCTGTTTGGATTCCTTCCATTCATCTATAGTGCTTGAGTCACGTTTATCCACAATAGTTTCCAGTCTCTGCAGAATGTACAGGAAAATAAAACACAGTCATCGACAGTGCAATTAATACTACTATTGGTGATTTATTTCTGACGTTTTGATAGGACGTACATCTGTTTCATCAGACTTAGCAATGTTCAATCCTGCTCCATTGTTCAAGTACTACCTTGTTACTGATATGAATTGACTTTATGTCTTTAGCTCCAGGAGTCCGATATGATCACTTGGTATTACTGGGAGATTTTCTGGAAGACATGAAGACAGATGCAAAGTGACTGGTTGTTTTCTTGGCCATTTCCCTGTTCTCCAAAATGACCTCTCCTCTCCCGATTACAAATTTTCACGTTTGGTCGTGCTTTTATTTTGTTTCCTTTGAAATATAGATCGTAGATTGATGCAGTCTTTGTGTTCCTGTTCGTTAGCAGGTATGTTCTCTTTTTGATTTCCTTTTCAGTTTCATGGCCTTCCATTTTCGCATCGTTAATTTCTGAGAGTTCTCAGGTTTCCACAACAGTTGGAATTCTTCTGAAGTTTCTTCCTATGATTAACATATTTTCTAATTTGTTATGTTAACCATCATTGAGTCACTTTCTCACTCTTTGGTGTTTGTACTTGAAATAAATAGACGTATGAACATAGAACATAGAACATAGAAAAATACAGCGCAGTACAGGCCCTTCGGCCCTCGATGTTGCGCCGACCAAATCCTACCTAACCTACACTAGCCCAATAACTTCCATATGCCTATCCAATGCCCGCTTAAATGACCATAAAGAGGGAGAGATCACCACTGCTACTGGCAGGGCATTCCATGAACTCACGACCGCTGCGTAAAGAATCTACCCCTAACATCTGTCCTATACCTACCACCCCTTAATTTAAAGCTGTGTCCCCTAGTAACAGCTGACTCCATTAGCGGAAAAAGGTTCTCAGTGTCTACCCTATCTAAACCCCTCATCATCTTATAAACCTCTATCAAATCTCCCCTAAACCTTCTTTTCTCCAATGAGAACAGCCCCAAGTGCCTCAGCCTTTCCTCATAAGATCTTCCTACCATGCCAGGCAACATCCTGGTAAACCTCCTCTGCACTCGTTCCAATGCCTCCACATCCTTCCTATAGTATGGCGACCAAAACTGCACACAATACTCCAGATGAGGCCGCACCATTGTCTTATACAACTGCAACATGACCTCAGGACTCCGGAACTCAATTCCTCTACCAATAAAGCCCAGTACACCATATGCCTTCCTCACAGCACTATTTACCTGGGTGGCAACTTTCAGAGATATGTGTACATGGACACCAAGATCCCTCTGCTCATCCACACTACCAAGTAGCCTACCATTAGCCCAGTAATCCATCTTCTTGTTACTCCTAACAAAGTGAATCACTTCACACTTAGCTACATTGAATTCCATCTGCCACCTTTCTGCC
This sequence comes from Hemiscyllium ocellatum, assembly GCF_020745735.1. Classification (NCBI taxonomy): domain Eukaryota; kingdom Metazoa; phylum Chordata; class Chondrichthyes; order Orectolobiformes; family Hemiscylliidae; genus Hemiscyllium; species Hemiscyllium ocellatum. The sequence goes on along the minus strand of NW_026867963.1, from coordinate 14,905 downwards.
CAGCTCTGCAACCTATCTATATCCCGCTGTAACCTGCCACATCCTTCTTCACTGTCCACAACTCCACCGACCTTTGTGTCATCCGCAAACTTGCTCACCCAGCTTTCAAGCCCCTCCTCTAGATCATTTATAAAGATGACAAACATTGGTATGTTCCAGACTTTGCATTATTTCTAAAAAAACTCCTGGTCCTGAACAGTTATATTCAGGAACACCACAGGAGGATAGCAGGGGATAGAGAAGAAATTGCAGGAGCACTGCTTGGCTCTTTTCTATCATCGCAGGCCAACGAGTAAGGTCCTGGACGACTGGAGCGTAGCGAATGCTGAGCCCGTATTCAAGAAATGCTGCAAAGATAAACCTGGGAACTCCAAGACCAGTCATCCTAAAAGCTAGTGGGTAGGTTATTTTAGAATTGAATATACATGCAATTGGAAAGACAGGGTGTGGTTCGGAGTAAGATTAGAATGACGCTGGAAAAGCCGAGCAGGTCAGGCAGCATCCGAGGAACAGGAAAATTGATGTTTCGGGCAAAAGCTCTTCATCAAATTCGGCACGGGAGTTTGTGCAAGGGAGATCATGACTCACAATTTTGTTGGAGTTCTTTGGTAAAGTGACCAGCAACATTTCGGAGGTCAGGGTGGTATATGTAGTCTAGATGGATTCCAATCAAGCCTTCCATAAGGTTTCACCTGGTATGCCGCTCTGGAAGGTTCGATCACATGGAATTGAAGGGGAGCTGGCAATTTAGGTACAACATTGCCTTGATGGTCGGAAGGAGCGATTAATAATGGAAACATGCTGGTCAGACTGGAGGCCTGTGAATAGTGAAATGCCTCAGGGGTTGATGCTGGGACCACTACATATTACAAATATCTATAATTTACAAGAAAATGTACAGGCATGATTTGTAAGTTTGAAGATGGCACTAAAACAAGCGGCATCATGGAGAGTGAGGAAGGTTATCAGAAATTTCAGAAATTACAGCAGTATCTTGATCAGCTGGAGAAGTGGCTGAGAAATGGCAAATGGATTTTAATATTGATCAGTGCAAGTTCTTGCATTTTAGAAAGTCAAATCATGGTTGGAGTTTCATGGTGAATGATTGGGTCCTAACGGGTGTAATGGGTCAGAGGGATCTTGGAATTCAGGTGCATGGTTCTCTGAAAGTTGATTCCGAGGTAGACAGTGAATTGAGCTTTTGGCACACTGGCCTTAATCGGTTTATATCACTGAGCATTGAAATTTGGGAGTTAAGTTGCAGTTATACAGGATGCTGGTGAGGCCATATTGGCAGTGTTATGTTCAGTTTTGTTAACTTTGCTATAGGAAGGATGTTATTAAACTGGAAAGAGTGCAGAAAAAATTACAAGGATGTTGCCAAGGTCTCAATAGTCTGAGTTATAGAAAGAGGTTGGACAAGCTAGGACTTTTTACTTTTGTGTGCATGAGACTGAGGGGTGAATCATATTGAGGTTTACAAGATCATGTCAGGCATGGATAGAGTGAATGCACACAATCTTTTTTTCCTAGAGTTTGGTAATCACAGACTAGAGGGCATCAGTGTAAGGTCAGAGGGGGCAGAATAAAAGGGAACATGTGGAATAACTTTTTAACACAGGGGCTGTTATGCATATGGAATGAGAAGTGGTTGAGGTGGATACGTTAACAAAATTTAAAAGGTATTTGAACAAATACATGGATAGGAAAGGATTAGAAGGATACAGGGCAATGGTAGGGAAATGGGGTTAGCGTGGGTGGATACTTGGGTCGGAATGGACCAGTTTGGGATAATGAGCCTGTCTCCGTGCTGTCGGACTCTATGGCTCTAACAACCATTGCTTGTCTCCCACTGAATGTTATATTGTACTTTCCAAATTCACTGAAGATGTCTTGACACTCTAGCCTTCAGTCTTCCATGATGTTTGACTAGAATATTTAAGCATTCTATATTGTATACAGACACCTTGTAAAATGCATCTTATAAATGCCATTATCCCTTAAAAACTGCTTCAGACCAAGGTTAATACTTCATCATTCTGACCATACAACATCAAATCCAAAATAACCTGCTCTCTACTTTGTTTCACAACATACTCTTCAACCCACCTCATATACACTTGCAGAACTTGTTTTTCACTGCTTCAGCTGTCATAGTTAACGCAGCTTAGATACAACTTGAGACCATTCAATAAGACTGCGGTCTCCACAAAACTTGCTTATCTAATTTCCAGAGCACATGATGCTCAGATTTTCTGCTACCGTTTTGGTTTCAATATATAACACACCAATATTAGCTTCTCCTTGCTGTCTGTAAACTCTACCTAAACTGATTCTCTGGAAGCTGAGGGACAGGTCTGTGTCGTTATTAGTGACTGTCTTGGACAAGACATTCAGGGATGCTCACGTCGACGCTGAGATGATCTGAAGAAATGTCCCACAATACTGGACAAGCAACAATATCTTCCTCGCTCTGTTAGGCTAAGAGTTACCATATACTCTCTGCTCCCTCACACTCACTGTATATCTGTTATAGCACCTAACACCGAACAAGGTTCATGTCTGTCTCCAAATAAGGCTCAAGCACTCCCACTCTCACTCTTGAATTCAGCAACTAATCATACTATATGGATTCAAAACTGTCGACTGACTCATTCCAGACACCCCCTACCTACACCAGCACATACAGCCGTGTCACCCATTCCCAGTCCCACTCCATCCCTTTCTCCCATTCGAGGAGAAACAGCCTGAATAGGATAGAAAGGGCCAAGCTGCTTAGTGGAGTGCCCAATATCTGTTACCTCACTCCCCTCCCCCCACTCCATGTGGGGAGAACTCTTGAAGAGCTGGAGCGGACCTGGACGCCTCGTGTGGAGAATCTGAAACATCCATGTCCTACTGACCAGGTAAGGCTCAATGTTCAGTGAAAGACGATTCTCAAACTAAACCCACTGGCAGTTCCAACAACAGTCCTTATACTTCCAAAAAAAAACACACGCAGATACCTCCCTGCACAGAGAAGCAGACACAGAAATACATAGGTGAACACACACAATACTTACCAGGAGATAGTATACATACACTTAAAAACACACAAATACATATGCAGTCACATACAAGTGGACATAAATACAGATGGAAACACTGGCTGAAACACAGACAGACTGATGTAGACACGCAAACTCACAGATAATAAGCACATGGACACACACACACACATACACACACACACACACACACACACACAGAGGCACACACACACGCACAAATACTCACTCACATACAGATACACAGAGGCACAGACACTAGTGTCATTAAGACACAATTGATTTGTAAGGGGATCAAGGATTCTAAGTAGAAGGCAGAAGAATGTGGTTGAGGAACATATAAGAAATTATTGAACGGACGTTCTGAATCAATAAACTGAATGGCCTCAATCTGATCATTTCCTTAATGCTCCTGCGGTATTATGCTATCAGGTCTTCTCTTCCTGAGACAGCAGCAGAGGCTGGGTGCGATATATATTTGAATGGAAAGGGTCAGTGGGAATGTGGGATAGGATTGGATTCCGGAATGGATTATGTTCCAAATTATTCCTAATTATTCTCTCCTTATGTCTGAAAAGAGGTGGTGATTTGATGTTCAATTAACACAGTTTGAAAATAACAATCCCACAATGAAATAAGGACGTCCCTTTTCCGTTAGTGTTGTGTTACCTGTGTTGTCCTCATCCCCAGGGAGCAGTGAAGACTCGGTTATTAAAGATATTCAAGGCTGAGCTCGACTGATCTTTACTGGACAGAAGGGTCAGTGTTTATTGGGAACACACAGGAAATGGATGATCAGACACACTCAGATCAGCCATGAACATTCTGAATGGAGAAGCCGAATGGACAAACTTCTGCCCCTATCCCATGTATTGTTACCTCAATCCACTTCTCGATGCTGTTGCAGGGTTGGGGACCACTGTATTCTGTCAGACAGTATCGTTATAATGACACAGGAGGGGTCCATTCCGCCACTCTAAGGAATTACACAGGATTATAGAATTAATTCAGCTCATTCACTACACTACACAGTCCAGGAGGAGACCATTCAACCCACCTGAGTTGCTACACAGAAATAGGGAAGATGCCCCTACAGGAAATAGGAAGTAGAGATAAGTGTTTATTTTCAAGCTGCAAAGCTTTAACTGATGGAGTGCCTCAGGGATCACTGTGGGGTCATCAATGATCAACAATCTGTAACAAAGATCTGGAGGAAGGGGAGGGAATGGTTTGGAGCTCAATTAGCTCGTACACCAAGATGGTCATTCAATGTGTCGTCAAATGGAGTTAGTCAGTCTGCAATGTGAGACAGGCAGGGAAGGCGAGTGAGCAAACCTTCAGCAGAAGGAACACACGGTAAGTTGTCTATTTGGCATGAAGGTTGAAACAATGGTAAACAATTTAAATGGAGAGAGATTGCCGAACTCTGTGATACAGGAGGTTTCCATGTTCTTGCGACATGAGTCATATGAAGTCAGATGCAGCAAGTAATTTGGAAGGTAAGTGGAATGATGCTGTTTTTGGCAAAAGGTATCAAGTTTAATTACAGGAATGTTTTACTGCATCTGTACAGGGCATTGCTGAGACCACACCTGATGTACTGTGTGCAGGATTGATCCCCTAACACTAAAATAAAAATATATACTTATTTTCGAAGATTTTCAAAGAGGTTTCCCTTTACACATTCCTGGAATGCCTTTTGTTATGGGGGATTATCAGTTTTGATCATTGCTGAGAAATAGTATTGAACCATCCATGACTTTCTGGAAAGTGTATCAGCTGGATGCATATTATCTCCTGTCAGGGAGACTAAAGCTAGAGAACAAACTTTAAGAAAAAGATGCATTGATATTAACACACAGACTATGAAGACACCTACCAATATTTACAAATTACACAGACACATGTAAGCATGTCAGCAAATTATAAAGTGGGGACATTTTTTGCGATTGGAAGGAATTGTGTACAACAAGAGCAATGACGCACCTGCATATAATCCATAATCAGGTTTTCCAGAGACTGCTCCAGGAGATCGCACATGGTCCAGTTTGGTGTTCAGTGACAAAATTGTATGTTCCAACACAGAGAGGGAGAAAAATGTTCCCTGTCTGAGAAGGAGCAGCCGATTGACCCTTCTCTCTTACTTTGTTCCACCAGATATCAAAGTGTGAGACAATAAAATTCTTGCGTCATCTTTATCACTTGTGAAGGATTCCTGGTGAGGATTCATTGAAATCTCTCCACTGCCAGAAATGAAGGGAATTCAGCCAAATCCCACTGTTCCAAAAAGAAATCCCACGACCAGTAGCTTTTGTGAGCAGAACAACTTCAAAGGTAGAATAACATTGTGGGGCACTCCATCATTTTACCATTTGTTATGAGTTTAACTTTCTGTGCCTCACATTTTTCAAGAATATGGCCTACTCTGAGACCTAAATCATTGGCCACCTCACTAAACTGATTGCATTTAAGATGGGTGTAATCAGTGGAGGAGTTGGACTGGAAAAGAACATAGTGACCCTTCAACATTTGTTGGAACACAAATGAGAATTTCAAAAAGGCTGTTCAAAAGGAAATTCCGTTCCCCAGCGGGTTGTGGTGCCTGGATGTTTGCATTTATTCAAATTTGTTTTGGTATGTCGTAAAATGGTATACGGACAGAAATGCGCTGCTTTGAGCAAAAGCACATGAAGCGGTGACAAAGTATTTAATAGCCCACTCCTGCTGCTCAGTCCTGTGTTGCTATGATCTATTCAACCCCTCACATCTCCTGCAAGGAACAGATGGAGGCTACTTGCTCCAAATACCTGGTCAACAGTAATACAGAATCTCATTCAGTCCCTCAAGACTGTCACACATGGTTTGGTGTTGGTTGGAAAATGCTATCTGTTTCCACAGATGCTTCTGGTCTCTTTACAGAGTGTTTCCTCTCCGCAACTTGTGGTTCATTTGTTGGTGATATCATAGACCCAGATTCACCGTGAATACAGTCCCCATACTTCAACCAGTGATAACTCACACAATACTTTACTCTCTCTGTTTGCAACATTCAATAAAAGAACATTCAGGAAAATTACAGCCATTAACTTTGCAATTACTGATTATGAGGACAAAAGGAACAGCATCAGGTAATTTGGATGATCAAGCCATTGCATAACATCATGCTGATCTACTGTTGACAGTAACTCCTCTTTAATGCCCAACTCTTCACCCCTTAGCTCTCTGACAGGTCAAAAATCCATCTATGTCTTCCTTAAATGCTTTCAGAGATAAAGCTCCCCTAACTCTCTCGCCCAGATAATTCCTGACAGGGATTACCTTCGGTGAGAGGAAAGCCCTCCCTTTTCATACACCAACACCTGTTGATATGGACAAGAGGCGAACACAGGGGCTCAGGAAAGAGCGAATGGCTTTGATACCACGGCAGGATTTGTCTGAGGATGGCATCGGGACCACCTACTTATTTGATCTGAATGTGGATCAGGTGTAACCTTTTCACTGGCCGGGGTCTTTCAGAACACAAATAAAGAGGTTTGGGGTCAGTTGCCAACAATCTTCTCAGTCCCAGGACATCTTTGCAGGAGATCCTCGGGTTAGCCCCCTCAGCACAAACATCTTCAGCTGCTCCATCAATGTATTTTCCCATCATAAGATCTGAAGCAGTTATGATGACTGAAGATCACAGAATGTTCAGAACATTTCGTCCCCCATCAGCTCCTGAATCCTCTGTGTCCATGTGCAGCAAGACCCGGACAGCATTCCGGTTTGTGCTGTTAAAGTGTCGGTAACATTTATGTAACAGTACGGCCAGACACTGCACCTTTCCACAGTTATAAGAGGAGCTCATTCAGCATCTCCAGCTGGTTGCACACGGGTATGAGATACCATTCAGGAACAGGAAGAGTGACACCACATTCAATACTTCTGCCTGTTAGACAGGAAGGAAAGTCGTCTGTTCAGTGCGTCGAGCTGTTAAACAGGAACAGGCAGAGCCCAATCAGACCCTTAACCCTGTTCCATGGGACCAGGAGCTGTCTATTCATCCCTACGAGGCAGTTATATGGAACATGAGGGGGTAATTGATGTTCCAACATGACAAGCCAATGAAAACGAGACTGCACTGATAGAGGACTCCATGATGTTAATCATGATTCCATTGTTTGTTGAACGTGTGTTGCTTTAACATAGTTTGCTGGCAGTGAGGAGGGAAGACAAATGATTTGTGCTAAGTCTCAAGGAGGCATCTTCCATCGCTGAGAAGACACACCCATGTTCTCCATGGAGATCAGAATCTGGTGAGAATAGTTAACTGTTTTAGCATGAAGGTATTGTGGCTGCTGTAGGGATTGCGGATAACGAGACTTTTAGTGCAGGACCATAGACCAAATCCACTGTATTAATGTGGGGAGAGTTTATTCAAAGACTGGCCCGCTGTCTTTCTCATGCGACATGGGGATTGGGTGTGGAGTGAGGGGAATATTCTCAGAGGCTCTTAAACTATCGACAATCATGTAACCCGAGTAAAAAAGAAGCCATGGAATATTTCATCGTATCAGTGTCCATTTAGAACATCGTGAGTGACTGTCCCTCCCCCTCAAATTTCAATGCAATCACCTCTCATTCTGTCACAACGCCAGAGATTAATCTTCACTGTCTCCTCATGGTACCATAATCCCAGGGATTAGTCTGGAGAAGCTCCATTGCACTCTCTCTGTGGCAAGGCGATCATTCCTTATGAAGGAGAGAAAGTCTGTCCACAGTGTCACAAATACTGCCTCAACAACACTCTCAGCGATGATCACAATAACTCTTTTTCCTCTTAGACATCTCCGTTTCTTTCCTGTGGCATAAAAAAAGATTTTCCTTCTCTCTATAATGCTGGAAAGAGATAACACTTTTATAACAAAGGTACTGTTGCTGCTGTCGGGATTATGGATAACATGGCGTTCATGGCAGGATCACGCACCAATTGAACTGTATTAACGTTGGGAGAATTTATTCAAAAGCCTGAAACCACCCCCCGACCCCTCTCTCTCTCCTCTCTTTCTCTCTCTGTCTCAGTTGAAATAGGGAGTGGGGGTGGTTGGGTCGAACGTTCTCAGAGGCTCTTAAAATATCGAAATCATGTAATCTGAGTGAAAAAAAACAATGGAACTTATCACCCTAACAGTGTCTGTTTAGAACATCATGGGTAATTGTCCATCCCCCTTAAGGTTCAATGCAACCACCTCTTATTCTCTCACTGAGTTTCACTCACTGTTCATGGTGTCATCATCCCAGGGATTAGTCTGGTGAAACTTTAGATAAAGACTATCCACAGTACCCAAAATACTGTCTCAACAACACTCTCAGGGATTGTCAAAAACATCTTTTCTCTCATTTAGACATCGCCATTTATTTCATGTGCCACAAAAAGCCATTCCTTCTCCATGCACAACGACTGACATGGAATTTATAAATGCCTTAGATCTGTACTTCAGCATCAATAAAGCCAGCACCAGAGATTCCTATGGAGATGTGCATCACTCTCGGGGAGAATTTTAATGAGATTGAATACACCTAAAATAGGGGATGATCACGTACCTGAATGGAAATGAGATGTAGCAATACAGAAAACAGGCAGAAAAAGGGAGCTATCTTTACCTTTAATCTTCTCTCACAGGATGTATGAAGCCCTGGTCAGGGCAGCATGTTATGCAGGTCTTGAACTGAGTGGCTGGTTCAGCTGTTCCACAGTACTGGAAAGAGTAAAACGCATAGCTTTGGGTTTGTAGTGTCACAACACAGGATAAATCTTCCTGTTTAATTAAAACCAGCAACAGAGAAAAGATTTATCCCATGCAGTAATCTGTGATAATTCTAGAGTCCAAATTTATTTAAAGTAAAATATAACAACTTTATTTCTTAAAGTATAACAGAGAATAATAAACGAACGACTATTTACAACTTCTTCCTCTAACCTGTCTTTGATCATTCCCCTCCACAATACTAGGTCGACAAGACTCCTAATTAAGATATACAAAACAAAACTGCTTATCTCAAAACCAGGAAGCTTTTGGTTCTTCTCCATTTTCCTGTCTTCTTTTCTTCTTGGGGACTCTGCTTCACCAGTTAAAGGTACTTATAGGAAAGCTATGTTACAGGCAGTCTTTGTATGCTGGTAGCTTGGCCGTTCTTCTCTCAATTTTTCAATTTTCCATGGTCTTGTACCACCAAACTATTGGATGGTATCATTGGCTGTTAAGATTGTCAATATAATAAATTAAAACTTGGTTGGAGGTGGATATTTTGGAGTATAATTTAAAATGTTTTGCTGAATTTGTTTCGAGACAATGAGCTAATCGGGTTGTTCGACCAAACGTTACATTATATGTATTTTTCAGAACTCTTGATGCTGTCAGGTCGTTATTGTTGGCTTTTAATTCTCTAAAAGGTACAGTACACCCACGTGTTCATCACAGAAGTCGCACGGAAACCTGAGGAGGGAATCATGACACATTGACTTCCTTAAAGGTCTTGAGGCAAGCAGATTGGTTTTTATAACAAACGATAATGGTTGCATTTAAACTCCCCAATTTCCTGCATGAGATATCAACAGACCATTATTCTGTGGCTCTAGATTATGAGTCAATGGCTTGACCACTATAAACTGTTTTCCCTGATGTGCAGAGAACAAGGTAAACATTCTCAACAGCAATTATTTAGTGACGGACATGGTTATTAGGAACGTGAAACTGTTGCATCCGGATTGAACAAAGGCACAAATGGTTTATTCAGATATTGCACTGAGACCGAGGACGAGACGGGGATATCATGACGGTGGTATTGGACAGGATTGGTGAGTGGGGAGGACATGGAGATGTAAACCTGTGAAGGACAAAATGGATTATGGAGTTTGAGAAGACTCTGGTTCCTTCTCGTATGTCAGTGAGTAATTTATAAATCGTAGTTTGATAGTTATAATATATAAGTAAATGAATTTTTGTTTGGAACTGAAGATATTGACTTGCACTTTCCAAAATGTACATATCATGAACTGACATTCAGTTCAACCCAGTTGAGTAGACAAATCTAATGACTTACCAGGAACACCAACTATCGCGAGAATGGGATAGTAACCACCTTGAATAATCCAAAGGATATCCAGGATCCGATATGCTAATGATATCCAAGGCTGAGAAAGCCAGTAAAGACCCTCGTATAAACTCCTGTCCATTGTTTGAACATTCCAGTCTAATGTTCTCAGATTCGGATCCATTGTTTGAACATTCCAGTCTAATGTTCTCAGATTCGGATCCATTGTTGGAACATTCCAGTCTAATATTCTCAGATTCGGATCCATTGTTGGAACATTCTTATACATTGTCCTCAGATTATGAACTATTATTGTAAAGTTCTGTCTAATGTTCTCAGATTCTGATTTCTCCTCTCCGTATCTCTCGAGCTGCTGATCCCTGTTAGTGCTGTAAGTGATGCTCCTACTCACACTATGGGATAGCACATTGAACAGAGCCCATTTATTTTTCAACGATGGAAACTCTCCACTGGGATGATTAGGATCCACGGAGATTTACATTAATCACAGTCACTGAACAAATAACTCAATTTAACCTCTTTGAGTTCAATATTGATTTTATTAAAATTTAAAAGAACGTTTAAAATTTACTCATTTATTTTGGGATATGTGGGGGTGGCGGAGAGAATGAATATTGGAGATGGTAGATTGATTGCGTGTAATCATTCAATCTGGCTTGGCTATGGGAGTAATGTCAGAGGATTGTCAGAACATAAACAAGTTTCTCCGTTTATAAATGGAAACATACAGTCTGTAACTACTGATCAGTGATTATAATATCAGTAAAATATGGAGAGAACTTTTCTACTCCATAATCTGACAGGCAAATGTGCCTTCGACAACATGAAGTATAACAGACAAATGGCATCGATGTGTTAGCAGAGAATATGATATGACACACAATTCAGATGGTTAGTCGAGGATCAGAGAGGGCATGTGAGTGTCATGCTCTTAATGTTGTCGATGTCAATCAACTGTGATTAAGTACCATGCATTGGTTTTCAATTTCAGTGTGATTATGTTATTGGGGACATGGCTGCAGAGACTGGAGGGAGGGAACATATTATTTCCCAGTCATCAGTATTGGGATGTTACTCTTTATAAATCATAAGAAAATCAAATTCTGGGACACATCTCCAATGAGGAGTGAGGAGATCCAATATTAACCATACGACCAGAATACATTGGAGCAGAAATTTGGCCATTCAGCCCATTGAGCCTGCTCCGCCATTCAATGATGCTGTTAAGCTTCTCAACACCATTCTTCCACTTTCTATCTGTAACCCTTCATCCCCTTTACAATCAAGAAACTATCTTACTCTTAAATATACTCAATGACCTGGCCTTGATAGCCTTCTGTAGCAGTGAATTCCCTAGATTCACCACTCTCTGGCTGAAGAGGTTCATCTTTATCTGTGTTTGAAAAGGTCTTCTATTTACACTGTGCCCTCAGATGTTCTTCATATATTCAGCTTTTCATGCCTGGGACCACTTTTGTGAATCTTATCGGAAAATGCTCCAGGGCTAGTACATCCTTCCTGAGATATGGGACCCAAAACTTTGCTCAATAATCCAAATGTAGCCTGAACAAAACCTTATAAAGCCTCAGAAGTACATCCCTGCAATTATATTCAAGCCTTCTTGAAATAAATGGGATCATTTTATTTGCCTTCCCAACTGCTGATAACCTGCAGGTTTACCTTTCAAGATCCTTGGACTACCACCCCCCCCCCCCCCCCCCCCGAGTCTTCTGAACTAGCTCGCTATTTAGAAAATAGTGCATGCCTTTATTTTTGCTGGCAAACTGCATGACCTCACACTTGCCCACGCTATACTCCACCTGCCACTTTTTTGATCACTCCCCTAACCTGTGCAAATCCTTCAGCAGGAGAAAGTGAGGACTGCAGATGCTGGAGATCAGAGTCAAAAAGTGTGGTGCTAGAAAAGCATAACCAGTCAGACGGACTCTGCGGAACAGGATATTCGACGTTTCAGACATAAATCCTTTATCGGGAATGAAGTGGGTGGGCGGGAAGGGATTGAGAGATGAATGGGAGGGGGCTGGGAGGAAGGTAGCTTGGAAGACGATGTCTAAATAGAGGTGTGTGGTGAGAGTGGAAGGTGGAGTGGATAGATGGGAAGGAAGATAGACAGGTAGGACAGTTCAACAGGCGGTGTTCAGTTGGAGGGTTAGATCTGGGATAAGGTGGAGGGAGAGGAGATGAGGAAGCTGGTGACATTGCGCTGGATACCATGTGGTTGAAGGGTTCCAAGTTGGAAGACGACGCGCTCTTCATCAGACGTCTGGTGGCTAGAATGAAGTGGAGGAAGCCAAGAACTTGCATGTCCTTGGAGGTGTGGTGGGAGAGGCGAAGTATTCAGCCACAGGGAAGTAGGGTTGTTGGGTATGTGACGGAGAGTGTTCCCTGAACCGTTCTGCAAGTTGACGCCCTGGCTCCCCAGTGTAGAGGAGACCAGGAGCAATGGACAGAGTAGATGAGGTGTTTGGATGCACAGGATCTTCTCTGCCTGATGTGGAAGAATCCTTTTGGGCCTTGGATTGAACTGAGGAGGAAGTTGTTGGCACAGGTTTCATATCTCTTGCAATGACAAGGGAAGGTGCTGGGAGTGGAAGGTGGCTTGTTGGGGTGTGGAAGGTGGGACTCGTGAGCTAACGAGGGAGTCGTGAAGGGAATGGTCTCAGTAGAATGCTGATAGCTTTGGGAAGGAAGTATATCTCTGGTGGTGTGGTCTTACTGTTGGTGGCAGAAATGGCGGAGGATGATGCGTTGTATCCTGAGGTTGGTGGTCTGGAAGCCGAGCATCAGAAGGGTTGCTAGAGGGTGCTACTGCACCCTCCTGCAGCTGAACCACCTCTTCGATGCTACCTATCCCTCTATTCCATCTTTGCACTGTTTGAAAACTTAGTCAGAATGCACTCAGTTCCTTCATGCCGACCATTAATGCACAAAGCGAATTTTGTAATCCCAACACTGATTCTTGAGGAATACCACTTGTCACTGGATGCCGTCCTGAGAAGGACACTTTTCTCCCCACTCTCTGCTTTCTGTCAGACAGCCATGCATCTATCCAAGCTAGCACCTTGCTTGTAACACCAGGGGCACTAATCTTTTTCTATCGCCTCCTGCGTGGCACCTTATCAAAGGATTTTATAGAAGCAGGTGGATAACATCTACTGGTTCTCTTTGGTCAAATCTGCTCGTTACTCCCTCAAAGTATTCCAGTTGGGCATGACCTCCCATTGATGAAACAATGCTGACTTTGGACTATTTTGCTAAATCCAAGTATTCAGAAATCCCATCCTTCACGATGGATTCCAGGGTGTTAACCACAAACAAGGTTAGGCTAATCAGTCTGTAATTTTCCATCTTCTGCCTAACTCCTCCTTATTAAATGGAGTGTCACGTTAGCAATTTTCCAGCCATTCCTGATTTTAGTCATTCCTGAAAGATTACTACTTTCAATTTCACTACCTCTTCAGCTATCTCCCTTACAATGCTGGGGTGTAGTCCATATGGTTCAGGTGATTTATCCAAATTCAGGCCGTTCTGTTTTCTAGCATGTTCTCCTTGGTGATGACCACCATACCAGCTCTGCCCTCTCACTCTCTTCAATTTTGGGAAATTACTCGTGTCTTCCACCATGAACATTGATGCAAAGTTCCTCATTCGTTTCTTTGTTTTCCACTGCAGTCTCTCCAGCATCATTTTCCAGTGGTCCATATTCACTTTTGCTCTCTTTTGCACTTTGTATATCTAAAGATCCTCTTACAGTCTCCTTTGTTGCTGGTTAGCTTATCTCCATATCTAATCTTCTCTGTCCTTTTTTTGCCCTCTGTTAATCTTTGTAAGTTTCCCAATTCTCTATTTCCCACTGCCCCTCACCGCATTATACGCTTGCTCTTTTGCTTGTATGCAATCCCTGACTTCCGTCGTCAGCCTGGCTGCCTCATCTTCCCTGTACGATGCTTTATTCCTCGGCAAAAATCTCTGCTGTGACTCCTGAATTAATCTTGGAATCTGCTGCTATTGCTGTCCCCTGTTTTTTCATGCTTGACCCCTCTCCGAATTCAATTCTACCCAGCTTCTCCCTTATGCCTCTGTAGTTGCCTTTATCAGCTGAAATACTGTTACCATCTGATTCTATCTTCTCTCTCTCAATTGCAGAATAAATTCAACCATGTTTTGATCATTGCTTCCAAAATTTATCTTCAATCCTAATCTCCATCACGAATCCCTGCGTCATTAAATGCAGTACATCAGTTCCCGAGTGGGCTCCACCAGAAGTTGCTCCAAAAAGCCATCTCATAAACATTCCTAAAATTCCTTTTCTTGCGAACCACTACCAATCTAATGTTCCCTATTGCCCTGCATACTGACATCACCCACGATTACTGTACTTTGCCATTCCTACACATCTTTTCTATCTCCTGGTGTATCTTTCTGCCCCAGCTTCCGACTACTCTTTGGAGCCCTGTACAAGACTTCAACTGTGGTTGTCTTACCTTTGTGGTTCCTCAATTCTACCCACGCAGATTCTACAAACCATCTGCCCTTACTTCCTTTCTTACTATTGATTTAATTTCATTTTTTTAACTAACAATGCAAATCCCACTCCCTCTGCCCACCTGCTATTCTTTTCGATAGGATAGAAATCCTTAAATATTCAGAATCCCCTTGCAGCCACATCTCTTTGATGCCCCTCGTTTCTTACCTCTGATTTAATTCTGCCCCAGAAGCTAATTTACCTTATTCCTTGTACA